>NC_087194.1:7911013-8091013 GCF_035594125.1 Scylla paramamosain
ATGACTTAACCTGCTCTCGTACCCACGCTCATGAATCTTCCGAGTTTTCCACCATCTGGCTACGACTACAGAGTCACTCTCAAACTAAATTTATCTGTGCTGTATACCTTTCACCTAACTCCTCTGACTATAAAAAAAATTCTTTGACTACTTAACTTCCAAAGTGGAGCACATTCTGACCCTCTTCCCTTTTGCAGGGATCTCCATTCTTGGGGACTTCAATGTTCACCACCAGCTTTGGCTTTCCTCTCCCTTCACTGACCATCCTGGTGAACTGGCTTTCAACTTTGCTATCCTCCACAACCTAGAGCAATTGGTGCAACACCCTACTCGTAATCCTGACCGTCTTGGAGATACGACCAACATTCTTGACTTTTTCCTGACCTCTAATCCTGCTTATGCTGTCACCCTTTCTTCTACGTTGGGCTCCTCCTCCGATCAAAATCTCATATTTGTATCTTGTTCTATCGCTCCAATCCCTCCTCAGGATCCCCCTAAGCGAAGGTGCCTCTGGCGTTTTGCCTCTGCTAGTTGGAGGGACCTGAGGAGGTATTTTGCTGATTTTCCTTGGAATGATTACTGCTTCCGTGTCAGAGACCCGTCTTTGTGTGCTGAACGCATAACAGTGGTGATAGTGTCTGGCATGGAGGCGTACATCCCTCACTCTTTTTCTCGTCCTAAACCTTCTAAACCTTGGTTTAACTCAGCTTGTTCTCGTGCTATACATGATAGAGAGGTGGCCCACAAAAGGTACTTAAGTCTTCCATCACCAGAATCTCATGCACTTTATATTTCTGACCAGAACCATGCCAAGTCTGTTCTCCAACTAGCTAAAAACTCCTTCACATATAGAAAGTGTCAAAACCTTTCAAGATCTAACTCCCCTCGAGACTTCTAGCATCTAGCCAAAAAAATCTCCAATAACTTTGCTTCTTCTTCATTCCCTCCTTTAATTCAACCAGATGGCACCACTGCTATCACATCTATTTCTAAAGCTGAACTCTTCGCTCAAACCTTTGCTTTGTTCCTCCCTCTCCTCTACCCTCTGACTACTTCATGCCATCTATTAAAATTCTTCGTAATTATGTTTTCCATGCCCTTGCTGGCCTAAACCCTCGGAAGGCTTATGGACTTGATGGAGTCCCTCCTATTGTTCTCCGAAACTGTGCCTCCGTGCTTGCACCTTGTCTAGTCAAATTCTTTCAGCTCTGTTTGTCAACATCTACCTTTCCTTCTTGCTGGAAGTTTGCCTACATTCAGCCTGTTCCTAAAAAGGGTGACCGTTCTAATTCCTGAAACTACCGTCCTATTGCTTTAATTTCCTGCCTATCTAAAGTTTTTTAATCTATCCTCAACAGGAAGATTCTTAAGCATCTATCACTTCACAACCTTCTATCTGATCGCTAGTATGGGTTCCATCGAGGCCGCTCTACTGGTGATCTTCTGGCTTTCCTTACTGAGTCTTGGTCATCCTCTTTTAGAGATTTTGGTGAAACTTTTGCTGTTGCCTTAGACATATCAAAAGCTTTTGATAGAGTCTGGCACAAAGCTTTGATTTCCAAACTACCCTCCTACGGTTTCTATCCTCCTCTCTGTAACTTCATCTCAAGTTTCCTTTCTGACCGTTCTATTGCTGCGGTGGTAGACGGTCACTGTTCTTCTCTTAAATCTATTAACAGTGGTGTTCCTCAGGGTTCTGTCCTGTCACCCACTCTCTTCTTATTATTCATTAGTGATCTTCTAAACCAAACTTCTTGTCCTCTCCACTCCTACGCTGATGATACCACCCTGCACTTTTCCACGTCTTTTCATAGACGTCCAACCCTTCAGGAGGTAAACATATCACGCAGGGAAGCCACAGAACGCCTGACTTCTGATCTTTCTAAAATTTCTGATTGGGGCAGAGCAAACTTGGTATTGTTCAATGCCTCAAAAACTCAATTCCTCCATCTATCAACTCGACACAACCTTCCAGACAACTATCCCCTCTTCTTCAATGACACTCAACTGTCCCCCTCTTCTACACTGAACATCCTCGGTCTGTCCTTTACTTATAATCTGAACTGGAAACTTCACATCTCATCTCTAGCTAAAACAGCTTCTATGAAGTTAGGTGTTCTGAGACGTCTCCGCCAGTTTTTCTCACCCCCCCTGCTGCTAACTCTGTACAAGGGCCTTATCCGTCCATATATGGAGTATGCTTCACATGTCTGGGGGGGTTCCACTCATAATGCTCTTCTAGACAGGGTGGAATCAAAAGCTTTCGTCTCATCAACTCCTCTCCTCTAACTGACTGTCTTCAGCCTCTCTCTCACTGCCGCAATGTTGCATATCTACCTGTCTTCTACCGATATTTTCATGCTAACTGCTCTTCTGATCTTGCTAACTGCATGCCTCTCCTCCTTCCGCGGCCTCGCTGCACAAGACTTTCTTCTTTCTCTCACCCTCATTCTGTCCACCTCTCTAACGCAAGAGTTAACCAGTATTCTCAATCCTTCATCCCTTTCTCTGGTAAACTCTGGAACTCCCTGCCTGCTTCTGTATTTCCACCTTCCTATGAAGGTAGAAATTCTTAATCGCTGTTATTTATAATCGCCGACATCTATTCTTTCCCTTGATACACTGAGGCCCTATCTCGGCCGCAACATGTAGGTAACGATAGAACATAAATGATAAATCGTAGTTATATTCAAATCGTCCTGGACATGTATGAGGCTTTCTAATTATCCTGAAATGGTCACTCAAAATATTATGAAATAAAATTGTAATACTAATGAAAAAGAAACAGAGAAGAAAAAAAAATGGATGTGCCTGAACTGCTGCTATATGATTTCCCGTTTTTTTTTATTATAAATTTGTTTCACATTCCCTCACTACTTACAGCCTAAGAGAGAGAGAGAGAGAGAGAGAGAGAGAGAGAGAGAGAGAGAGAGAGAGAGAGAGAGAGAGAGAGTAATAGTATTAGTAGTAATAGTAGCAGTAGTAGTAGTTTTGGTGATAGTAGTAGGATTGGAAGTAGCAGCGATAGCAGCAGCAGCAGCAGTAACATTGTTAAATTACTATCAATATTACTAGTTGGTAACAAGTGTGCAGGTACCAACTGAGTCGTGCCGAAGGCCCGAGACTCGTTCAGCGGCAGTGAGCTTTGTACGCTTGGACAAAGTACAGGTGATATGTAGGTGCGCAGTCATATAGACAATATGGAGAAATCAACGGCAGGGAAAGTGTAAGTACACGAAATACAGGGCAAATGATTGCACGGCTGTAGGAGAGACTGTAAAGATAAGTGATGATGTAGTGGATTGTGCATTTTGGTGAACGTAAGTGAATGTACGAGAGTCTAATCAGAGAAAAGTGTATGTACCAAGGACGTTAGATATTAGGAAAGTTTTCACGCAAATGGGAGGACCCCCGAGTTTTGCGTGGAGATGGCAGCACCGTCGTCAGCCTGAAGCATGTAAACAAAATAAGTCCACTTCGAAGCTGTCGACGTCTTTGACATGTCCTGTGATGCCCCTCAACTTTGCCGCTGTGTGTGCGGGAGGAAAACCCGTTCACACCCTGAAGTTAAGCGGCATTTGTTCCACATAGATACCAGAAAAGTAGGCATATGTTTGTTTAATAACATAAAAAAAAAAAAAAAAAGTCAAGGTGATTACCGAGCTTACGTTAAAAGCCACAGCTTGTGTTTAGCAAATGAAATATGGTGTGCATGTGCAATTGTGTATGTCACATTGATATCTTATATAACAAGATATGTTGCACGTCCATATCATTTCAACCAATAATGTGTGAATCGTAAATTCAAATATAATGTTATTTGTGGTTCTTGTTGGAATTTGAAGGAGACTGCAGGCTGTGGTGCCACTGCTTCTAATATCCTGGTGTTGCTTTACTTACTCTTGTTACTTGTGATGATGCCGTCCGTTAATGACGAAGCTGAGCTGGACCTCCGCTTGTACCAGTTGCTCCATCATGGTCTATCCAGTCTTAAATAATTTCAGGCAATTTGTTGTGATGTTGGCTGGTGTATCCTGGTGTAGGTGGCTGGTCTGATAGATCACAGAGCCATTTGTATAATTTAATTTTGAAAGATTCATTGGTGATTCCACTTAGATCTCTAAGTGTCTGGGGTAGGCAGTTGAATAGTCAAGGTCTGTTGTGAGTGAAGGAGTTGTGTTTCAAGGTCTTCACTAGCTGAATTTTGTCACTGGTCCCTTAGATGTAACAAAGTTTGCCTTGTCCTGGATGGTGGGTCACTGCCTTCAATCCTCTTCCAAACATACATTACTATGTAGCATTCTCTTTGCATGGAATACATGTTGAGTTGTTTTAGTTTCTCCCAGTAGTTGAGGTGTACTCCACTGTTTTTTTTTAAGCGAATGATCTTTGAGGAGCTTCCAGGGTGACTATTTCTTGGATGGTGTGTGGAGACCAGAGTTGGCAGCAGTACTCAAGTCTCGTCACAACCAGGGCTTTCCATGGTGTCTTTAAGGAGTGGTCCTTCTTAGTGGTGAAAGTTCTTAGTATCCATCCACTCAGACGTCTTGCAGATTTTACCAATTTGTTGATGTATTGAAAGTGCCATTGCTGCTGATTAGGATACCCAGATATTTGACGCTTTCTTCTCTATGAAATAGTTGTTTACTGTTTACCCTTTCACAGATCTTGGTAAGATGGGATGTCAGTGCAACTGGTTTATACTTGCTGGCTAGTCCTTTGTTTCCTCTAGTGTATAGGTGTGATTATGACAGATTTGAGAGTTTCTGGGATGATGCTGATCTTCAGTGAGGAGCTCCATAGAATCTGAAGGGGTCTAGCCAATTCTTTCTTGCAGTTTTAATAATTTTGTATGGAAACCATCAAGCCCAGCTGCTGTATCATTTGCAATGGCATCAATTGCAGCTGTGATATCTGTCTTGCTGATATCACTGCTGCTTAATTTTCTGGGATCCCTTGCATGGTTCACAAAGAATGACTGTGGGTCCTGTATAATTTATTTCTGCACAGGGTGTGCTGAAGACACTGTCATATTGCCTTTTGAGGATATTGGCCATTTCTTTTGGGTCACCAGTCACTTCTCCATTTTTTTTCGTGAGGGGACATACAGTAGTCCTGTTTTTCAGTTTGTTTTGTTTATGAGAAGAAGCATTTTGAGTTTTCTTTCATATTTGTCATCACTTTCTTTTCCTCTCTTCTATGTTGTTTTTCATGTGATGCTGTGATTGTGTCTTCTATATCTTTAAGTTTGGCTTCAATTTTTTCTTGTACTAAATAGAATGTTATTTTTAGTTTTAGTTGTAGGACTATTCTTCTCATGAGGATTTTACAGTCACAAGGGATCTCATTTTTATTGTTCTTTGCGTTTATTTTGGGAACATGTTTGCTGCAGATTTTCTGGCAACTACTCATGATGTCATCCAGCATTTCCTTGAGTTCTTTGTCCTCTAGCTGGGTTTCCCAATTTATTTTCTGGAGTTCTGATCTTATCTTTTTTCCAATTTATGTTCAGACTGTAAAAATTTGGGTTTCTGAGGGTGGTATCTGTTTTGATTTTCCGTTCAGGTCTTTCCTGCTTTGCTGGTAGGATGGTTGTTGTTTTTACATGATCACGTTGTGACCTGACATAATGGTTTTCTTTACCTCATATGAGTGGACTAAGTTTACAATATTTTTGATAATCAGATATAAGATGTTTTCTCTCTTGTGGGAATCCAGATGATTTGGGAAAGGAAATGTTATTCCATTATGTTGATCAGTTGTCCATCTTCATTAGAGCCTTCTTGCACTTTTTCATCATCCCAGTTTAGGTGGGGGAAATTAAAGTAATTTTCAGTTATTACTGAAAATTTACTGACCTTAGGCTTCCTGGTGTGGTTTTCTCCTTGTGCCTCCTGCAGTGAAGTTGTAGTTTGGCTCTGTCCTACATTTCTTGTTGTGTCATGAGTGAGTGACACCTGACAGGTTAGGATGGTGCTGTGGTTGTTCTGAGGCTACTGTTTCTTCCTTCACTGCCTCTTCCTCTTTGGAATGTTTAGATGGTGCTAGTGGTTGGCTGTCTGGTGGGTCTATATTTTGATCCTTTTCCTTGTCTTCTCCTTCTCTTGATATGTACTCCTTTAATTCACTGGTGAATTCATTGTAATTTTCATGACCTTGTTCATTGCAGGCCTGACATGTGTATTTCCTCATTGAATTTGTTGGGGCTATCATGACATAGACTGGTAGTTGGGTGCAGCTGCAATAGGTCCACATAATGCAATTACTGCATTTCATACCTGTTTTGCAATTCTTTTGGCATACTGTACAAGGGTTGATGTCCCTTTCCTCATTGTTTATACTTTTAGCAGTGACCTTGACGAGTCTTGATGACTCCGTGTCTAACTCTTCTTATTTTCTATTTTATTGGCACATTAGTTGTATATATTGACTTGAGACCAGTATAGATATAATCACTGTAGATTCATGTACACTGGTGATGGTTGGTGTGTTATTATCAATATTTCCCACCAAATGTAAGGAAAATAGTAGAGAGGAATCAAAGTGGTTACTTTCATTCCCACTCAACCAAATGAACAGATTAAGAGACTCGCTGCTTCACACCATCAGCTGTGGATGCTGCAAATAGATTTTTAATTATTCCATAGAATAGCATGCCTTTGTTTCAAAGCTGATGGTGGTTTGATAGAATAAGGCAGAATATCAAGAATACAGTGGAACCTTGGTTACTGAATGCCTTCCCTTTCAAACAAAATTTTGAACTCATTATTGTTTTGGTTGTGCTACTATAATTTGGTTCTAGAACAAAATTACTTGATTTCAAATAATAAAAGACAGCAAAAGCTGCTGCTTATTACTAATTTGTAGTTTCTATAAATATCTATTAATTTTTATATATTTGAAAAGCTTTGATGTAAACAAACAGTTTTCAGTGCTCAGGAGTAATCCTGAGCCACCTGTGGCTTTCTCAATGACCCACAATGCCATCAGTACTGCACTACTGCATTTTTCCAGTTGTTTTTCCCATCAGCAAGATGTCTAAATATCACAATCACCTTCATTTTGGCAGTAAGTGGGTTGCTCCTCTCTGTGTCCCTCTGTAAGGCTTCCCTCACTAGATCAGTGACAAAGAGAATACATGCATGATCTAAACAGTATCTTCTGATGAGTTCTGTGTCACTAAGTTCATTCAATACACCCTTTCTGGATAAACAATTTGTGAGCTGGAGATGTTGTGAAGCAACCATCTTGGCTGCGGGAGCATCTGTCATAAGTGACTAAGACAGGGTAGGCTGGTGTCTGGGGATGGATTAATCCATTTTACATTGATTTCTATGGTGAAAATAGTTTTGATTTTTTAACATTTTGGATTTTGAATGGCATTCAGGAACAAATTAAGTTAGAGAACCGAGGTTCCACTGTACTCTGTTTTTTAATCAGTGCAGTCCTTACTGTCAGCAATAGCTGACATCGCATTTGTCCAATGAGGGCCTGCTGAGAGCTATATATTTATGTGGCTTGTATGGTAGCTAAGCGTTTCCAAATTGGATATGTGGTAGCTCTCTCTCCATTTGAAAGAGAGAGAGAGATAGAGAGCATCATTTGACTCACGCCACATCAAGCCACAGTAATGGTGAACATGCCACACAAGGTGGCGGGAAAGCAAAAGTTACATATGTTTATATTCCTCTCTTCACCACAGCCAAACCATTCACTTTATGAACTTAAAGTCTATGCACATTCAAGGGGAAGGGTAAATGAGTTTTTTGCTGTAAACTTCTACCCTTTGTAGGCCACCTCTCTATCATATATAGCATGAGAACAGGCTGTGTTAAACCAAGGTCTGGAAGTTTTAGGTTGAGAGAGAGAGTGAGGAATGTACACCTCCATGCCAGATACCATCACCTTTGTTGTGCACTCAACACACAGAGATGGGTCTCTGACATGGAAGCAGTAGTCATTCCAAGGAAAATCAGCACAATACCTCCTCAAGTCCCCCCAACTAGCAGAGGCAAAATGCCAGAGGCACCTTTGCTTTGGGAGAACCTGAGGGACTGGAGTGATAGGACAAGATACAGATATGAGACTCTGATTGTAGGAGCCCAATGGAGAAGATTGGGTAACAGGATAAACAGAAGAATTAGAGGTTAGGTAAAGGTCAAGAATGTTGGGTGTATCTCCAAGATGATCAGAAATATGAGGAGGATGTTGCACCAGTTACTCTAGGTCTTGGAGGATAGCAAAATTAAAGGCTAGTACACCATGGGGTCAGTGAA
The DNA here is from genome assembly GCF_035594125.1 of Scylla paramamosain. Taxonomy (NCBI): domain Eukaryota; kingdom Metazoa; phylum Arthropoda; class Malacostraca; order Decapoda; family Portunidae; genus Scylla; species Scylla paramamosain. Next base: position 7,919,290 of record NC_087194.1, read on the forward strand.
GGGAGAGGAAAGCCAAAGCTGGTGGTGAATATTGAAGTCTCCAAGAATGGAGATCTCTGCAAAAGGGAAGAGAATCAGAATGTGCTCCACTTTAGAAGTTAAGTAGTCAAAGAATTTCTTATAGTCAAAGGAGTTAGATGAGAGGTATACAGCACAGATAAATTTAGTTAGAGAGTGGCTCTGTAGACATAGCCAGATAGTGGAAAACTTTGAAAATCCAAGAGCATGGACATGAGAGCAGGTTAAGTTGTTGCACGCATAGATGCGACATATAAGTTTGGAGGATAGAGAAAGTAGGAAGGAAAAGAAAAGGGGCTACTGTCAGTTACTGCAGACACCTGTGTTTCAGTGAGGAAAAGATGAGTTTTAGTAGAGGAGAGGTGGTGGTCTACAGATTGGAAATTAGATCTAAGACTGCAAATGTTGCAAAAGTTAATGAAGAGAAAGTTGAGGGGGTGGTGCTGTCAAGATACTTAGGGTCGATACCAGAAGTGCAGTCCGACATGGTGACATTTATGGTCCCTTCCCTAATCAGGACTCTGAGGCTGGTGTAGGAGTTGCCATGATAATTTTGAATTTTAAGTGAAGGGTGTGTGAAATTAGGTGCCTGTAGTTTTGTGTGAAGGAGGAGAATTGTCTTTAGAGGACAAGCTGTGACTGCCCCCTTGTGAAACCTTCAGTGAGGTCACAGCTGGGTTTAATGATAAATTCACAGCACCCCCTGATCCAGTGCTTTAGACCTCACTGGGAGTAATTATTGTTTTGGCAGGTGTCTACTGCCTCCTCCTCCTGTATTTAGTTATTCCTATAGATTGTACATGGTTGTGCATATATATGGGTAAAGAAACAATGTTACTGCCTACAAACAACACTAAAGCAAGAATGATAGTGTCAGAGTGGCATGCAAGGTGAGGACAGGCTGGAGGACACATTGTGGTACTCCTCATAACCATCCCTATAGGGGCAAAAATAAGCTGAGATGAGTGTTATTGTATATTTTTCCCTCAGCTTTAGATAATTTCCAATTGATTTATGCAGTAAAAAGAATATTTGGGCTTGGGACTGAGATGGAAAAAGACTCCAAATAGTGTGGGGCTGCATGGGTTAAGAGGAACATAACTGGAAATTAAAGGTCAAATATCATTAAGTCTGGACAACAATTAATTAGTATTCAGACTATTAAATTCAAAATCCTGATCAGTGATAGACAAAGAATTTAATTTTCTGGTAGGCTTATTTATGCCATAATCTGAAACAAGGGAATTCAAGATAATCAGAAGAATATTGAAATATATAGGAACTGGAAACAGAAGAATACCCATAGACCTGGAAAGCGGGTGCACCTGTACCATACCAACTCTCACTATCTGTGTAGTGAATGTCAGATCAAGAATATTATCTGATGATACAAATGTTGGTTCCATCACCCACTGAGAAGGTCCAAGTAAAGTAAAACAACTGTAAAAGAGATGGTAGTTGGTGAGACCTCTAGACCTACGATCATTATTCCATCTTATGTCTAGCAAATTAAAATCATATATTATTACAGTTCCCTTGACAGGACAAAAACTATAAAGAAAATAAATTAAAATTTTATTGTCAGAATCTGAGTTAGACTGTGGCCTGTAAATGATTGCAATATGTACATCAAAATCAGAAAGATGGAACAAGCTGTTCGGAACATCAGTTAGTATCTCTCTGTACTTAACATCTGATCAAACACAGACACAGACACCATGTTTAGGTACGTCCTCCTTTCCTTAGTAACTGGTAACCTGATATTTCAACAGTGGAACTGGAAATGGAAAACGATGACCTCATTTTAGGGATCCACCACTTCTGCTTCATATAGGCCATGACAGAGTTGGTGCTAAAGTGATGATTTCATTCAAGGCATTTTTGTATCAGTAGTAGTGGTGGTGGCCAGATAGCAAAAGGCATCATTTGGCTAAAAGGTAAAAAAAAAAACATTGAATATATTGTAAAACATAAAAATATTAAACATAAGACACTAAGGTTTCCCATAGAGGGCACGACAATGTGAGACAAAGTGAACATGAGAACAGATAAACATAAATGAAGTAAAATGAAAATATACAATGCAGGTAAGTAAATAATAAAAAAGACTCAACCAGCAGTGATATATATTGGAAAACTAACTTATAGGCTAACATTAGTATATAAGTAAACAGTAAAACTAAGGGTGTAGTATTGCCAGAACGATCTTTGTGTATTCCTGCTGGTGGAGTGGTGAGGACTGACAAAGGGTGGTGGTGTGTGGGTTTGGATTGGTGTTGTTTCAGAACCCAAACCTCTGAACAGTTTATAAAAGATATAAGTGTGTTGATAATTGGTTATTCAGTTCAGGTCTCAAGTGTTTAATGTAAATAACTTCAAATTTTAATGTCTTTATGTGTGTCAGCTTTTTGTAATGTGCTGAAATCCTCTGAAAACAAATGATCATGTGTATGTGTGTGTTCTTACTGCTGAAAATGGGGGATGAGCTAACTGTTTCTGCGTATGTATCAAGTTACCTTTATGTTCACTGATTCTGTGTGTTAGATTCCTCTAAGTTTCTCCAATATATAGAGTCTTGCAAGTAAATTCTTAAATGGTGTTAGAGATAAGTCCAATAGGAATACTGTCTTTAAATAAAAAAAAGAGGTAATAGTGTACATATTGGTGAAAATAAGAAAGAACTCGGTATCAGGGTATTGTGTCTTATGTGGAGGAGGAAGTAGGCACTTGCCAAAATGATAATTACTCCCAGTGAGGTCTAAAACACTGGATCAGGGGGGTACTGTGAACTTATCATTAAACCCAGCTATGACCTCACTGAATGTTTCCCTTTGTGTCTCACAACACAAGGGGGCAGTCACAGCCTGCCCTTTAAAGACAACTCTCTTCCTCCACACAAAACTACAAGCACCTAATAACACACACACCCTTCACTCAAAAATTCAAAATTATCATTGCAAATCCTACATCAGCCTCGGAGTCCCCATCTGGGGAGGGGACCACAAATGTCCCCAGGTCGGACTGCTCTTCTGATAATGAACCTAAGTGTCTTGACATACATATCACCTTTTTCTTCATTAACTTCTGCAGCATTTGCGATCTTAGATCTAATTTTTAATCGGTAGAATACCACCTCTCCTCTTCTAAACCTCATCTTCTTTTCCTCGCTGAAACATAGGTGTGTGAGGCAACTGACAGTAGCCCCTTTTCTGTTCCCTCTTACTATCTCTATTCTCATTTTCAATCCAAAGCTGGATGTTGTGTTTATGTGCGCAATGACTTAACCTGCTCTCGTGCCCACGCTCTTGAGTCATCCAAATTTTCCACCATCTGGCTACGACTACAGTCACTCCTCAGACTAAATTGATCTGTGCTGTATACCTCTTTCCTAACTCCTCTGATTATAAGAAATTCTTTGCCTACTTAATTTTCAAAGTGGAGCACATCCTGACTCTCTTCCCTTTTGTGGAGATCTCCATTGTTGGAGACTTCAGTGTTCACTACCAGCTTTGGCTTTCCTCTCCCTTCACTGACCATCCTAGTGAACAAGCCTTCAACTTTGCTATACTCCATGACCAAGAGCAATTGGTGCAACACCCTACTCATATTCCTGACCATCATTGAGATACACCCTACATTCTTGACCTTTTCCTGACCTCTAATCCTTCTGCTTATGCTCTCTTCTCTGCTGGGCTCCTCTGATCACAACCTCATATCTGTATCTTGTCTTATCGCTCCAATCCATCCTCACCAACCCCCTAAACGGAGGTGCCTCTGGTGTTTTGCCTCTGCTAGTTGGGGGGACCTGAGGAGGTATTTTGCTGATTTTCCTTGGAATGGTTACTGCTTCCATGCCAGAGACCCATCTTTGTGTGCTGAGTGCATAACAGAGGTGATTGTGTCTGGCATGGAGGCATACATCCCTCACTTTTTTTCGACCTAAACCTTCCAAACCTTGGTTTAACACAGCTTGTTCTTGTACTATTCATGATAGAGAGGTAGCCCACAAAAGATACTTAAGCCTTCCATCAACAAAATCTCATGCACTTTATATTTCTTCCTGGAACCATGCCAAGTCTGTTCTCCAACTAGCCAAAAACTCCTTCATTAATAGAAAGTGTCAAAATCTTTCATGATCTAACTCCCCTCATGACTTCTGGCATCTAGCCAAAAACATCTCTTCTTTCCCACCTTTATTTCAACCTGATGGCACTACTACTATCACATCTATCTCTAAAACTGAACTTTTCACTCAAACCTTTGCTAAAAACGCTACCTTGGATGATTCAGGGCTTGTTCCTCTCTCTCCTCCACCCTCTGACTACTTCATGCTACCTATTGAAATTCTTTGCAATGACGTTTTCCATGCCCTCACTGGCCTAAAGCATCAGAAGGCTTATGGACCTGATGGGGTTCCTCCTGTTGTTCTCCAAAGCTGTGCCTCCATGCTTGCACCTTGCGTAGTCAAACTTTTTCAACTCTCTCTGTCAACATCTACCTTTCCTTCTTTCTGGAAGTTTGCCTATATTCAGCCTATTCCTAAAAATGGAGACTGTTCTAATTCCTCAAACTACCATGCTATTACTTTAATTTCCTCAACAGGATGTTAAATGCCTATCAATTCACAACTTCTCTGTTTGCCAGTATGAGTTCCGTCAAGGCTGCTCTACTGGTGATCTGGCTTTCCTTACTAAGTCTTGGTCATCCTCTTTTAGAGATTTTGGTGAAACTTTTGCTGCTGCCTTGGATATATCAAAAGCTTTTGATAGAGTCTGGCACAAAGCTTTGATTTCCAAACTAGCCTCCTACAGCTTCTATCCTTCTTTCTGTAACTTCATCTCCTTTCTGACCGTTCTATTGCTGCTGTGGTAGACAGTCACTGTTCTTCTCCTAAATCTATTAACAGTGGTGTTCCTTAGGGATCTGTCCTGTCACCCACTCTCTTCTTATTATTCATCACTGACCTTCTAAACCAAACTTCTTGTCCTATCCACTCCTACGCTGATGATACCACCTTGCAATTTTCCACGTCTTTTTCATACACATCCAACACTTCAGGAAGTAAACATTTCACACAGGGAAGCAAAAGAATGCCTGATTTCTGATCTTTCTAAAATTTCAGATTTGGGCAGAGCAAACTTGGTATTGTTCAATGCCTCAAAAACTCAATTCCTCTATCTATCAAGTCAACACAACCTTCCAGATAACTATCCCCTCGTCTTCAGTGACCCTCAATTGTCTCCCTCTTCTACACTGAACATCCTCGGTCTGTCCTTTACATGTAATTTGAACTGGAAACTTCACATCTTATCTCTAGCTAAAACAGTTTCTCTGAAGTTAGGCATTCTGAGACATCTCCGCCAGTTTTTCTCATCCCCCCCGGCCCAAGAGGCTGACTCTGTACAAGGGCCTTATCTGTCTGTGTATAGAGTATGCTTCACATGTCTGTGGGGGGTTCCACTCATACTGCTTTTCTAGACAGGGTGGAATCAAAAGCTTTTCATTTCATCTACTCCTCTCCTCTAACTGACTGCTCTCAGCCTCTCTTTCATTGCCACAGTGTTATATCTCTAGCTATCTCCTGCTATTTTCATGCTAACTGTTCTTTTGATCTTGCCCCTATTCTGTCCACCTCTCTAATGCAAGTGTTAATCAGTATTCTCAATCATTCATCCCTTTCTCTGGTAAACTCTGGGACTCCCTGCCTGCTTCTGTATTTCCACCTTCCTATGACTTGAATTTTTTAAAATGGGACGTTTCAAGACACTTATCCTTCAATTTTTGACTACCGCTTTGGACCCTTTTCTGGGACTGGCATCTCAGTGGGCTTTTTTTTTTATTGAATTTTTGTTGCCTTTGGCCAGTGCTCCTCCTATAAATAAAAAAAAAAAAAAAGTATGGTATATGTCTCTTTCTGATAGTATCATGAAGATGACCGTGGTAAAGTAATTTTATATATTTCTTATATGTCACCTGTATGAGATTTGAGGAAGGCCGACTAAACTAGCTTTTTAAAAAAAATTGTATATGGTATTATTAATGATGCGTAACAGAAATCTGTTATTATGAAAATATGCCCTTAAAAAATTTACTTCATGGTCAAAAGTAAACCAGCTAGAAGATAAAGTGTAGCAATGATATAAGGTTTTGATATCATTAATCTTAAATAATCTTGTAATAAAAGATAAATAATTAATCACCAAGTTTGTGAAAGTTGGTTTGCGGTAAACAACAGTATATAGTTGGTTGTTAATATGAATCATTATTACATCCAAGAATATGATAGAACCATTGTTTTAGATCTCGCTAGTGAATTCAGTATTAGGGAGTGTAGAATTTTAATAACTTAAAAATTTAGGGATGTGTTGAGAGTGTTTAAATAAAAGAAAGGTGTTATTAACATATCTTTTGTAAAACAGGTTTAAACTCACTAGGGCTCTCATTTAACCACTTTGTTTCATGATGATATAGAAAAGCATTAGCAAGAGTAGGGCCAAGGCAAGAACCCATAGCCATACCATCAACATGGGCATGTAATTTATTATCAAACAAGAAAGGGGTCTTTAATTGCCAGGTCTAATAATAATAATAATAATAATAATAATAATAATAATAATAATAATAATAATAATACATATTTTTTATTTATTTATTTATTTATTTATTTATTTTGTATAATTAAGGCAAGTGTCATGCCCTTAACTAGTTCATTACAAATTATTTGAATTTGAATTATTTCATCAAGGGAGATAGTGAAATGTGACTTAAATATAAAAGATTAACCATGGCAGTGTCATGAACTTTAATTTATTTATTTCTTTAATGAAATCATAAGAATTTTTTAAGGTAAATTTATTTGACAGTGCTTCCAGTATGGAACAAAATATTTAGCTGATTTTATGATTAAATGTATTAATGGTACTGAGGATGGGCCTGATAGGGTTACCAGTTTTGTGAGTTTTCGGAGGGCCATATAGGGTGCCAGGAGATGAGTCACCAATGAATAGGTGGTTAAAAATATCTCTAGTGATAACCTTCAGTTTAAAGAGTTGTCTCAGTAGTCTTGCTAGATTATCTTTAAATTTAGTAATGTAATGGAAAGATTTATCTTTAATTTATGTTCAACTTTCAAGGGGTAATCTTTTTTATTCATAACCACTGTGCTATGACCCTTGTCTGGTTTAGTAATAATAATTGAATCTGATTTTAATTTAATGAGAGTCATAGAGAGCTTGTGGTAATTTCAGGTAAGAATATTTTGCTGTGTTGAAATCTTGAAATGAAGAGTGCACTATTGAAGAAATGTCCTTAATTGAACTTTCCCATTCCTTGGGCTTATATGAAATTTAAGAGTATTGACTAGATGTTCAAAGGCAAGGAAATTATTCATGAAGTTAATCTTACATTTGTTGTGGGAGTATGAGAGTCCTAGTAAAAGTATAATATATCCAGATCTGAAGTAGTCAGTGTTCTATTTGAAAGGTTGGTGATTGTTTTATCCTTGTTTACTGAATTATTGATGAGAATACCCAAGGCTTCTAATTTTTTATTATGAGTGGTGTCATGTTTTAATTTGTATTGGTTGCTACGTTGTTATCTAGTTTAAAGGCAATTAAATCCAAATATGAAACTATTTTTAAAGTTAAGGTAAGCTTGATCAAAATCAGTTACTTGTAAGTTAATTTTTGTTATTTATTTCTAAGTAGTTTAAACTGGTATGACTGATAGGTTTTAGAGTTCCTGATGTTAGGGTTGTGTAATTCAAAGTAGATAAATTTAGGTATAATGTTATAGACTTTATATTTGCTTAGGAATTCTATATCTAGTTTTGTTTTGTTGACCTTATAATGGAGTTTTTCTAATTTCCTACAGATCCCTATACAGTCACTAACATACCTTCCATTTAGAACATCACTAAAAGATAGGAATCTAGGAAACCTCACTCTAATTAAAAATAAAAACATAAATGTGCTTACAACTAACCAATTCATGGCTTGGAGAAGATGTGCTTTATGATATACTCAATGTTGCTTTTACTTTTTGGACTGATGATGCCTTCTGTGTAAGGTGAAACATTGCAATAAATAAAGAAGAAACTCTGGTGTGTCCCTGTTCACATATATATATATATATATATATATATATATATATATATATATATATATATATATATATATATATATATATATATATATATATATATATATATATATATATATATATATATATATATATATATATATATATATATATATATATATATATATATATATATATATATATATATATATATATATATATATATATATATATATATATATATATATATATATATATATATTTTGTTGTGTATGTGCCCCTGTATGTGTGTGTGTATGTCTGATTGTATATCCATGAGTAGGTGTGGGTGAGAAAGAGAACAACAGAGAGTTGGCAGGGAAGGGAGAGTGTGGCCCAAAGATGGCAGGTGGCAATGTCAGGACTCGTTACAGGTAGTCAGAGTTGCACTGCAAGAGATGACAGACCTTAACTGTGTGTCCCCATTTCCCTCGCTTTGTGTCTACCCCCTGCATTTTTTGGGAGCTGTGCAACTATGTGCGAGGACAGTGAGCTCATGTGATTGCTGTGGCGTGTGAGCAATCACCAGGTACTGTAAAACTGTGTTTCTAGTGAGTAATAATAAACTGTGCCCCGTGAGAGCTGGTGTCTCTCTCCCTTGCCCCTGTGTGTTGGTGACTGCTGTGACAGACCACTGCCAGGCTGGACAGGACATTTTCCCTTGCAAGCAAGCTACAGGGACTCTGAAACCCTTTCTCCAACCCACTGTGTGGTTTGGGAAGGTAGGTGTGATAAGTGTTCCCTCTTTCCTCTCCCTGGCCTTCCATGGCCACAGCTGCAGTGGTGTGGTGTGTTACCTGACCAGAAGCCGTGCAGAAGTGAGGTTTGGGAGATGAGAGGAACAGCTTTCTAATATATATATATATATATATATATATATATATATATATATATATATATATATATATATATATATATATATATATATATATATATATATATATATATATATATATATATATATATATATATATATATATATATATATATATATATATATATATATATATATATATATATATATATATATATATATATATATATATATATATATATATATATATATATACACCTCGCTCAACCAGAGGAGGTAGGGATAGTTAGGGGACTGAGCAATGCTTCTGATTTCCAGCTGTCAAATCAGAAAAGATCATTAAAGAATGGCGGCAAACTTGTGTTTGTAGAGACTGCTGCCCATGGGGCCATTGTAGGCCTTTATTTGTGGTGGATGTGTGTGTGTCTGTGATTCTGATTCATGTCCAAAAGAACTTTTGGCACCTATGCTAAGGAAAACCAAGTCAGCTTTCCACCTCACCTTTGGTGCTCCCCTGCTCTTGTCACCTGCTTGGGGAGTGTGCTCTTGCAGACTGGGTTTTGTCTTCTTGTCCCATTGCTAGCTCCTTCTTTGCCTTCCTTACATATCCCTCATTGCTTAACAGCTGCCATGACTATCTTTGTCTCCAACAATATACATTTATTTTCTTATATGCTGTAAATAGTATATTTTGTGATAGTCTTAATGTGAGAATTTTGTTTTTGGAGATAAAGAAAAGCTAACTTTGTTTTTTGCCCATACAGTGAAGGAGTTCATATGTTTCTTTCATATTAATTATCAATATAAAGTGGAAATATTGTATGAATCCTACAAAATTATCTTTTTACTTTATTTTAATTTAGTGAACTATTTTGTAATGAGATGGACTGTGATGTTTATGTTGTGATATAGAATAAATTATTGAATTTTCACTTGTTTTTAATGATCCAAATGAAAGAAAAAGTGGTTTTGTATGCATTTAGTCATTTACTTACATAGTCTATGACTAAAATCAATAATATATCAATTCTTTACAAAAGCAATAATGGAGAGGTAATCCCTAATGAATAAAAATCAAATGGGAACAATCTATAGACTATTCAATAAGGAATCTGTACCCATTTAAATTTTATGGCTACAGGCATAACAGTCATTCCCTAGAAGTGAGTGAAACCAAGTCCCTAAGCATTAAATAGAGATGGGGAGAAGTACAATGAACACTAAATCCAAGGGACTCAATAACCACAAGTGATGAGCAAGAGTGGGAGGTTAGACTACTTACTGAATGACTATCCTGGCAAACTGAACAAGTGGAATCAGAATCAGATTCGATTCTGGTGATTTCGCTGGCCAGAGTAATAGGAATCGTTAGTACTGGTGGAAGTGGTTCCTTCCCAGTCCTAGTAAAAATTTCAAAGTACCTGCCGTTGTAATATCTAGATGAATAAAGCTTGAATATCATATCCAAAATATGTATTTTCTTTTTAGAAGAAACCAGTGTTAACTTCGAAACTGGTGTCTACTCCAATAAGTAGTTCAGTGCTGTGAATTGCCAGCAGTAGGTCTTAATTTATTCCATGTTTCTCCAGCACTGTCCACATTTTCTTTCTAGAGATTCTGGTGAATCCTTTCTCCAGGTCAAGAAACCATATAAGGCATTGCCTGCAGTAATATACCCAGGTGCCATTTCTTAAATATGCTCAGGAAACAGCTTTAAAGTTTTCAAATTATAAAAAAAAAAAAAAAACTCCAAAACAATTATAGGTAGGATAATGTTGCTTATGCTTTTTTAAAGCTCATGGTCTGTATGTTGTTACATGAGTCCTTTGGCACAGAGAATATAACAACAAAAAAATATGATTTAGAATTAAAGAAAATAGTCCAGAAAATACCTTAACAATTTCCGTTATTTTGCATTTTGTAATGTCCCTTGCCAGGAAAAATGCAATATTAATGCAACATAACCCAACAAATAACAATATGAATGATAATAATAATAATAATGTTTCACATGATTATTCTGCCATATTAAAGAAAAATTGCTATTCCATTAACAAAAAATAGTCTCACTGAGTTCCTGAATATAAAGCCATAGACTGTAATGACAGATTATCGCAGCGGAATATTCTCTCTACAACTAAAAGAAGGCAGATATCACATTGTCTCTTGAATGTTAATATCTATTCATGTGGGGCTGACAGAGGCTGTATGAGTTTCATTATTTTTTTGCCATAAAATGACATAGGTGAAAAATGATCACTTGTAGATGGCATGCTATTTGCATCATCACTAGACATTATTGTTATTCCTCTAACAACTGGAAAAGTTGAAAAATCTAGTAGATTTGCTTAAGAATACTCAGCAAGTGATGCGTGTGTGTGATACCAAACAAAGCAGAGAAGTGAGGCATGCATGCTCCACACAGGGGACAACTACAGAGTAACGTGAGCATGGGTATAGTCATGCACACAGTCCTCTCAGGAACAGGTGGATAAGTATACTACTGCACCAATTCATTGCCAAAATAAAATGCTTTAGCCAATGAGTTCCAAAATCTACACCAATATTATGGACTTATTTTCTGAGCGATGTCTCTCAATCACCACCTAGAACACTTTGGGAAATTGTGTGATACCATTATTTCGATTTTTGGGAGAATGGTGCTTGGGTATACTACTGCGTGTGATGCCTCATATATGATGATGGATGTTGGATTCCCAGGAATTTTACAAGACAGTTTTTTAAGATGAATATATGATCCACTGTTCCCCTTCCAGGCCTGAAACCACTTTGGTTCTCAGATAGCATATGTTGAAGATCTGACCTTATTATTCTGCACTTGAGTATCGTCATAATGTTTATCTACATGGCTCTATAAATTTTGCACTGTGTGGGTCTCCTTTTGTTTTTCAAGATGGTACATATAATAGATTTATTCCACTCTCATGGCAGGTGTGTGTAGAGTATGCCAATCTTAAAGATTTATGGAGGGCTACCACCTCAGGTTTATCTCCTGCTTTGTGTTTCACCATGGGTTTTATCATACCCTGGGAATTTACCTGATTCAAAGCCCCTCATTACGAGTTCCTCTTATTTCATTTGTAACTTATTAGTGTGGGATAATCTTTCCTCTTGTTTTTTTTTATTATCAACATTCAGAAGCTCTCAAAAATATTCATTTCATCTATTGCTTATCTCATGTTGGGAATTCAGCACATTTCCATTTTTGACCTCTCATTTTGTTTATTTTTGTACCTGGAAACCATACTAAATAACATATTTTGGAGTGCTTAAAATCATCAGATGCATCATTTCCTATTTCCATCCATAGAGCTTTGCTTTCTTCCTTATCGTGTTCACTTTCCTTTTTCTATGTTTCTCTGGTCATTAGCTTTAGGTTGCTTTAACATGTATCGACTTGTATCACCATCTACAGCACAACCAAGGATGTCTATAAACGCTTTCAGACCACCACAGTCGTGTATGGCTAAATCCCTTTCATGACGTCTGGTTTCCTTTTAAAATCTGTGTGGTGAAATGCCATGGATGGTGTGAAGTGTACTTACATGGCACTCTATGAACACGTGCATTCTTAAGTTTTCTCCTTACCACTGACGTGAAAAAAAAAAAAAAAGTTGAAAGTAATCATGGAGGACGATGATGTTTATGTTGACTCTTGATTAAGACAAGCATTTCTCTGGGATAAAAGCCTACATACAAAGGGATGTGTGCAGTCACATTTACACTATGTACCTGCTTTTTGCCATATGTTTTTTTTTTTTCATTAATGTAGGTAATATAGATAGAGCAAGTGGTCTGTGTGCCTATAATAAAAGAATGGAATAGCTGGTTGTGTCCTAGAGCAGCTGTCTACACTACAGTGTGCTCTATGCAATGCATGGCATTGTGTCATGGACATTTTACACTGAGGTGATATTTCTGAAAGCAGCTTAGTCATTTTCTGAACAGCCTTTGTTTTCTTCATGCTACTTCAACCTGTCATTTTTATCCTGTGTGCTTTATTTTGTCTTTAATACCAACCCAGGTTTTCTCAATTTGAATAGTCTCCTGTATGTTGTCAAATTTTTATTACAATATAGTTTATGATTCTTTTACTCTTTCAGATTTTCAACATGTACGTGTCTTCTTTGTAGTTAATTCAACTTTACTGTGGTATACAATAATTCCAAGGGCTACCACATCTTCTCAGGATCATGAGTTGTCAGATAGAAAGGATGTTACTGAGGATGCCACTGAACATTATACTTTTGTCCAGTTAGGTAACTGCATTGTCACACCTGTGGAAACTGAGTCATAAATAGGTGCTACATCAGAGCTTAATGGTGTGACACAGTTCCCCATGATATAATGACTTGTGAGATATGCAGGGCTTTTTCTTGGTAGTCCTACATCTCTTTACTGTAAGTGCTATATGAAGATATCCTTTGGGATCTTATTTTTTTAAATTTTTCAGTAAAATGCATTCACTCAGTCTAAAAAAACCTTTGACCCTTTGTCATGAAATATTTGATTGAATAGTCACCCTTTATTTTATGGCTTATGTGAAGAAACTGTGAAGGAGTGATGTACCTGTATTATAATAATACAATTTTTTTTTCTTTTCATCTCTGACACCTGCTCATATGCCCTCAAGAATATCCATTAACTCACTTCATCAAGGTGGCAAACATCATCTGCATCTTTCCTCTTAAGTGCATTTTGGGATAGCACTTCCAAATTTGATTTCTGATCATCTGAAACTATTTGCCACTTGATCAGACATTCTAAAATGTGTTTTTCACACTTGCATTTGCACCAAGTTTTTTTTTCTTTTTTTTTTATGGTGTTCATAGTGTATTGAGGGTTTCTTGTTTTGTTTTCATATTGAGAAGGATTTATACTCACCACCCCTGAAAATCTCTCAAATCCCCTTACCTTGGGTGTTCAAATATTGCACGCTGTGGGCCACAACTACACATATCCAGAAAACTTGCTCAATTATTAATGTAATGCAATAAGGATACCAAAATCCGACAGAGGAGGAGGTATTGTATGTGTGTAGGTTATAGGAAAACCCGGGAGAGTTAAGTAGTTCGAGGAGTTGAGCTGGGGCAATCGCAAATCCCCTAACAGTGCGGATGGGTACCACCGCCATCCTCAGACCTTCAACGACTACACTTGCTCTCTCTTGATCCAGCTAACTCCCAGGCAGGTTACGCTGCCCGAGCACCAGAAAAGGGAAGGCAGGCAAGTAGTGACCTAAGGGGTGACTACACACTCCGTGTCAACAAAGGCCAGCTGCCAATCTTACACTCCTGTAGGAAAATCCAAACGAAAGTCAAGAGAGAGAGAGGTGTCAAGGGACACCACGAGGTGATGCCACACAGCCTACAAGGACCTTGAGGAAGCCAAGCCTGGCCTTGCTGACTCCTGCAGCCTTCATCCAAGGCCTAACATCATCACTTCAACTCCTGCTACACCACCCCCTACCAGGAAGGACGGACATGCAGTCAGTGGTACCTAAGGCCCTCTGCCATCACCAGCACACCTACCTGTCTCCCGCTGCTACCTCACATCATCCAGCTACACCAAGTGCAGACAAGCACTCCCAGTGTAGCTGGAAATTTTTTCCTACTGACTGGAATTCCTCTTGGGAAAATTAGAACAGGATTGATTCCGGGGGAAATCTCAAACCTAGGATATTTTTCCCCCTTTAGGCCATTTTTCCCCAGTACATAGAAACTATTTTAATGAATTACATAATCAATGATAAGTTTGACAAAATCATAGAAATTTTTTTATATCAGAATTATATTAGTTTGTGTAGTCTGGTAATTTGCTTTTTTTAATAAAGGAGGATTGCAAAGGGGCAACAAAAATCTAATGAAAAAAACCCCACTGAGATACCGGTCCCAAATAGGGTCTGAAGTGGTGGTAAAAAATAAAATGGTAAGTGTCTTGAAACCTCCCTCTTGAAGGAGTTCAATTCATAGGAACGTGGAAATACAGAAGCAGGAAGGGAGTTCCAGACTTTATCAGAGAAGGGGATGAATGACTGGGAGTACTGGTTAACTCTTGCATTAGAGAGGTGGACAGAATATGGGTGAGAGAAAGAAGAAAGTCTTGTGCAGCAAGGCCATGGGAGGAGAAAAGGCATGCAGTTAGCAAGATCAGAAGAGCAGTTAGCATGAAAACAGTGGTAGAAGATAGCAAGAGATGCAACATTCCAGCGATTATAAGGAGGCTGGAGACAGTCAGTCAGAGGAGAGGAGTTGAGACGAAAAGCTTTTGATTAAACCCTAAAAGAGTGGTATGAGTGGAAAAACCCCAAAGACATGTGAAGCATACTCCATACATGGATGAATAAGGCCCCTGTGCAGAGTTAGCAGCTGGGGGAGGATGAGAAAAACTGGCGGAGACATCTCAGAATGTCTAACTTCATAGAAGTTGTTTTGGCTAGGGATGAGATGAGAAAATTTCCAATTTAGATTATAAGAAAAGGACAGACCAAGGATGTTCAGTGTAAAAGAGGGGGCCAGTTGAGTGTCATTGAAAAGAGGATAGTTGTCTGGAAGGTTGTCAAGTTGATAGATGGAGGAATTGAGTTATTAAGGCATTGAACAATACCAAGTTTGCTTTGTCCCAATTAGAAATTTTAGAGTGATCAGAAGTCAAGCATTCTGTGGCTTCTTTGCATGAACTGTTTACTTCCTGAAGGGTTGGATGTCTGTGAAAAGACATGGAAAAGTGCAGGGTGGTATCATCAGCGTAGGAGTGGATAGGGCAAGAAGTTTGGTTTAAAAGATCATTGATGAATAATAGGAAGAGAGTGCATGACAGGACAGAACCCCGAGGAACACCACTGTTTGTTAATAGATTTAGGAGAAGAACAGTGACTGTCTACCACAGCAGCAATAGAATGATCAGAAAAGAAACTTGAGATAAAGTTACAGAGAGAAGGATAGAAGCCATAGGAGGGTAGTTTGGAAATCAAAGCTTTGTGCCAGACTCTATCAAAAGCTTTTGATATGTCTAAGGCAACAGCAAAAGTTTCACCAAAATCTCTAAAAGAGGATGACCAAGACTCGGTAAGGAAAACCAAAAGATCACTAGTAGAGTGGCCTTGACAGAAACCATACTGGTGATCAGATAGAAGGTTGTGAAGTGATAGACATTTAAGAATCTTCCTGTTGAGGTAAACTCAAAAAAGAGATTGAGGCAAATTCAAAAACTTTAGATAGGCAGGAAATTAAAGCAATAGGACAGTAGTTTGAGGGATTAGAACGGTCACCCTTTTTAGGAACAGGCTGAATGTAGGCAAACTTCCAGCAAGAAGGAAAGGTAGATGTTGACATATAAAGTTGAAAGAGTTTGATGAGGCAAGGTGCAGTTTTGGAGAACAATAGGAGGGACCCCATCAGGTTCACAAGCCTTCTGAGGGTTTAGGTCAGGGAGGGCATGGAAAACATCATTGTGAAGAATTTTAATAGGTAGCATGAAGTAGTCAGAGGGTGGAGGAGAGGAAGGAACAAGCCCTGAATCATCGAAGGTAGAGTTTTCAGTAAAGGTTTGAGTGAAGAGTGCAGCTTTAGAGATAGATGTGATAGCAGGGGTGCCATCTGGTTGAAATGGAGGAGGAAAAGAATAAGAAGCAAAGTCATTGAGGATGTTTTTGGCTAGATGGCAGAAGTCATGAGGAGGGTTAGATCTTGAAGATTTTGACACTCTATTAATGAAGGAGTTTTTGGCTAGTTGGAGAACAGACTTGGCATGGTACCGGGCAGAAATATAAAGTGCATGAGATTCTGGTGATGGAAGGCTCAAGTACCTTTTGTGGGCCACCTCTCTATCATGTATAGCATGAGAACAGGCTATGTTAAACCAAGGTTTGAAAGTTTTAGGTCGAGAAAAAAAGTGAGGGATGTACACCTCCATGCCAGACACTATCACTTCAGTTATGCGCTCGGCACACAGAGACGGATCTCTGACACAGAAGCAGTAGTCATTCCAAGGAAAATCAGCAATATACCTCCTCAGGTCCCCCCAACTAGCAGAGGCAAAACACCAGAGGCACCTCCACTTAGGGGGATCCTGAGGAGGGATTGGAGCAATAGGACAAGATATAGATATGAGATTGTGATCAGAGAAGCCCACCAGAGAAGAGAGGGTAACAGCATAACAAGATGGATTAGAAGTTAGGAAAAGGTCAAGAATGTTGGGTGTATCTCCAAGATGGTCAGGAATACGAGTAGGGTTTTGCACCAATTGCTCTAGGTCGTGGAGGATAGCAAAGTTGAAGGCTAGTTCACCAGGATGGTCAGTAAAGGGAGATGAAAGCCAATCACTGAAGTCTCCAAGAATGGAGATCTTCACAAAAGTAGAGTCAGAATGTGCTCTACTTTGGAAGTAGTCAAAGAATTTCTTATATTCAGAGGAGTCAGGTGAGAGGTATACAGCATGGATAAATTTATTTTGAGAGTGACTCTGTAATCATAGCCAGATAGTGGAAAACTCAAAAGATTCAAGAGCGTGGGCACGAGAGCAGGTTAAGTCATTGCGCACATAAATGCAACATCCAGCTTTGGATTGAAAATGAGGATAAAGAAAGTAGGAAGGAACAGAAAAGGGGCTACTGTCAGTTGCTTCAGACACCTGTGTTTCAATGAGGAAAAGAAGATGAGATTTATTAAAGGAGAAGTGATGTTCTACAGATTGAAATTTAGATCTAAGACTGTGAATGTTGCAGAAATTAATGAAGGAAAAGTTGAGGAGGATTTCAAGACACTTAGGGTTGATACCAGAAGAGTAGTCTGACCTGGGGACATTTGTGGTCCCTTCCCCAGATGGGGACTCCAAGGCTGGTGTAGGAGTTGCCATGATTTTGAGTTTTGAGTAAAGAGTGTGTGTGTAATTAGGTGCTTGTAGTTTTGTGTGAAGAAAGAGTGTTGTTAAGAGGGCATGCCATGACTGCCCCCTTGTATTGTAAGAATTATCATTTTACCAGGTGCCTACTGCCTCCTCCTGGTACTTGTGTAGTACTAAAGTGTTGAATTTATATGGCAGAGTACTCAACAATAGTATGTAGGCAGCACATCATAATGTTAAACCATATTGTCCATCATTTTCCTTGCTTACTGATACTATTTTATTGTTGTCTGTGTTGGAATCAAAAGCAGTTTCAGGTAGAACAATGGTGATGCCTAATTATACTTGTCATTATTAGGTTATCAGGATAATGGTAAAAAAGAAGTATTTATTGGAAGACTAACTAAAAAGTACTTAAAAAGCAATTAGAAATCACAGATTTTTGAGGAGCGTTAATTCATTTTATTTTTTTTGTCTTTTTGATGTGGGACTGGATTATACTTAAGACAATTCCTTGAATCTTTATAATTTTGTGTTGTTCCAAGACAAACAGTTTGGTACCATTCATAACATGGCTCACACTCGAACACTTCACATCCATCAACCGAAATTCCTTTACATTCTTGACATATCCATGCCCCAGAAATATCGTCCTCCTTTCCCTTAAGTGTTGCATGAAGCATTGTAATTGCATCTTCATCCATGTATTTATAAACACCTTAAAGTGCATGCCAGGAAGCTTCTCTGGTTTTGTCTCTATTTCATCTTCTGTGACTTGTTTTCCTTCTCCTTCCACCTTTCTGACAGCTTCCTCATCTACAAACATGAGTAAAATTACTTTCTCTCATGCTGGAATATACAGGACTCTTGTTTGTTCAGGGTATTGCTGCTCATTCACAGATGCATTGCACGGTTCTTCTGCTGCAGTGATGTCATCTTCTTGCCTAAAACCATTCATGTCATCTTGTTTGTACAATTTAAATTTACTATGTAGTACAAGTTTTTTTTTATGCAATTTTTTTTTCAGTTTTGCATGTCCTTTGCTTACAAGAAAAACAACTTCATATGGGCCTATGTATTTTGCTTCTATTTTTCCTCCCTTTCAATGATTATTTTTGCTGTTTTTTAATTGTGCTAATGAGCCCTCAACTATTTCATTATATTTAGATGTATGTCTTTCATCACAGTTCTTCTTTTGCGTATTTTGAGCTTTAGTAATATTCATAGTGATTTTTTCTTCAGCTGCATTTTTTTTTCTAGCAACACTCTCTCTGTAAGTCTTTAACAGTTTCTGCTGTCGTTACCCTAGTTACACCGGGATCCTCATTTGTGTCAGCTAGTTAGTTTAGTTTGAAGTCACTGGATAGAAAGTTAGGTATCCTCCTTGGTCTGCTACTATTAATGTTATAATCATTCCTTTGGGGGTGTTAACCCTGTGACCTGAGAGTGATTGAGTAGTGTTTGTTTTCTTTTGTGACCTGAGAATGATAGAGTAGTTTAGTTTCTTTTGTGACCTGAGAGTGATAGTGTTTATTTTCTTTTGTGAACTGAGAGTGATAGTGTTTATTTTCTTTTGTGACCTGAGAGTGATAATGTTTATTTTCTTTTGTGACTTGAGAGTGATAGTGTTTATTTTCCTTATCTATTTTTCATTTAGACCGGTTCTATAATTCTGAAGGTTGAGATGGGTATTTCATATTGTTTATATATATATATATATATATATATATATATATATATATATATATATATATATATATATATATATATATATATATATATATATATATATATATATATATATATATATATATATATATATATATATATATATAAATTTTATCTATTTGTTGGTTATTTGGTTTTTGATTGTTATTGATTTATTGATTTATATTATTCATTTTTTTTACTTATTTAAATATGACCATGAAAGCAATGGCACACATTAAGCAGAAGTATTAAATGCAAGCCATATCAAAGTCATCATTCCTCTAATAGTGGAACAGTTGCCATGCCCACCATTTCCCACCACAATCTTAATTCCTCCATTCACCCTCTCACCTCTGCCCCATTCAGTCTGAGGTGCTACATCTTTCTCTTCCATCTCCTACTCATATTGTGTTCTTTATTTTAATTAAAAGGTCTTTCTGTTCAGTTTCCTCATATACACACTAATCTTGCTGTTTTCTTAGCCATTACTGTTTTTGTTTGGCCGGCTAACACTTCCATACCTATGTCACTTCATATAGTCTCACTGCATTTATATCCTCTCACCAGCATCCTGATTCCACAAATATGTAAGCATTCTTTTCATTAATCAGACACTGTATGTCCTAAAGTATCCTAAAACAGATAGGATGTTGACACAGTCATCAACATATGATGACCTATGGACACAAACACAAGCTGTCCACACTAGGGCTGGGTAGGAACTGGTTCTGGAAACAGTTCTGATGGTTCCTCCAGGAATCACTAGGAACTGGTTCCAATTCTTGGACACAGTTCTGCCTTAATGGTTCCAAATGAGTACTGATAACAGATATGCATGAGTTACAACATTTATGCAGTTTAAAATATGCATGTAATTATTAATATTACTTAGGAAGTCTTGCAAATGGTATCTACCAATGAACGAAGTAGTGTAATAGAATCAAATATAAATGTGTTCATGTGTCTAGTATTCAAAGAAATCGCGTGAATAATCTGAAAATATTTTGTTTATGTTAGTTAATATGAGGCACCTATTTAGTGTTGCCATAAGTGTAATCTTTTTTTGTACTTTGATTGGTAGATACTCTATGACATCATAACATGGGGTGTGTGTGTGTGTATATATATATATATATATATATATATATATATATATATATATATATATATATATATATATATATATATATATATATATATATATATATATATATATATATATATATATATATATATATATATATATATTAGTGCACTCCTGGTGACGCATTATAAGAGTTAAGACTGCCAAACGAGAGGAGGGTTATGACCTTTGTCCTCATGAGCAAATAAAAACTTTATCTATGTAGATATATAAAATATCTTATATATTGATTGTTCTGTAATCCTTCCTGTCTCAAAGTATGATGTAACATTTTTTCAAGCACCAAGGATTTTCAAATGCAGTGCATTAAAGATGCACATATTGAAATTATATCTAAATTTACAGTATTAGAGGAGCATTTATCATGTTTAAACCTAGTCACTTTAACAAAACAATGACATCAAACCAAATTAGATTAATTCCAGTGTGGAATTATATAGAGCACATGTTGTCTGATGTTGTATCATATGTGTCTGTAAAGACAAGCTGAAATGCAATAGAATTATATCCAACATGAAGCACTACACTAGACATCCCACAAGTTGATGTAAACCCAAGCATGTTTATTACTGATTAAATCCTGTGTGAGATAAGAGTAAACATAAACTAAATGGGCACCCATTCAGTATCCATCCCAGAGCCTGAGTCTCTTGGGACTGGGAGTTGGTACTTTGTAATCATCCCTGCCATTATTCTAGATGAGTCCCAGAACCACTACACCCTGGTAATCGCCAAACACCACACTGGCGGTTCTAAGATTCGGGTATTCACCAGCTGTGCTCTACCAGTTCCCTTGGAACTGGTTCTGGAACTAGTTCTGGAACCAGTTCTGACAGTTTTGCCCACCCAAGGAACCGGTTCCTTGAATACTTGAGTTATCAGTTCCTGCCCACTACTAGTCCACACCTGTACATACATACACATAGATTGGTTCTAAGTATGAGATCAATACTCACAGTAGTATGACAGATCTTTTCAACTACTAAGGAATAACATAACCTGTAGGACACATTTTTATTTGTTATAACTGAATATACACAAGTATAGAAATGAGACACACTTCTTTTCAGTCAAACAAAAGAATAACTCAAACCTCTCTTTGATACCACCAGAACATAATACCTTCACACATTTCGATGTATTGCCATTCATAGCTGATAAAATTATTCCATGCATATGGCTCTCATATCATAGGGTGCCCAATCGGTCCAAATGATTCAAATATGCTGCTAAAAGCTAAACTAGCTGCAAATTGTCCTCTGCAAATTGATTTTAAGTTAAACCTCTATTCACTATTTCTAATTTACATCCCTCTTTCATGCACTAACTAGTATTTTTTTCTACCTTGGCAGACCCTTTGCAGTCACCTTGGTCTTCTATATGCTGGGTAACGCCATCCTTCTACCCTGGAACTTTTGTATCACGGCTGAAACGGTAAAAGAGAGAGAGAGAGAGAGAGAGAGAGATGCGCTTTAATGCAACTGCCATTTTTAATTACTGAATCATTACTCTTGTGTTGGTTGTGGTAGCACTACTCAAGAGATTCCATGCTTTGCCATAAACTTTGTGGAGTTCCTGCAGTCTTCTCCCTTACATGATAAGTTGACAGGTGATGGAATCACATCCTTTAGCTTCGTCAGTACATTTGGTACAGAGTTGATATAAACTGTGTAAGACGATGACTTGAATTTGTATTGATGAGGAGGAGTAATAGTCTTTGGAGTTCTGTTCTTTATGATATTGTATAGTGATATGTATACACTGCGTCTGTAGTAGACGTGCTTTTGAGTACAACCCAGTTCACTACTTTAACCAACTCTTCTGACTATGGTTACATATTATCTTGTCTCTTAAGGAATCCAAATATCCTGAAACATGCTTCTTCTAGAAAGTGGGTACATGTCAAGCTCTGGGTTCATCTGTATTGCATAATGGCTTATTGGGTCATGGCAGAAGGTTTGGCATGAACCTGATGAGAACTGGGCATTGTCTACAACACGCTAATGATAAGTCCCTATATATATATATATATATATATATATATATATATATATATATATATATATATATATATATATATATATATATATATATATATATATATATATATATATATATATATATATATATAAAGAGGGGCAATGGCCACTGGCACAAAAAATGTTAGAAAAGTCCCACTGAGGTGCCACTCCCTAAAGAATAACATCAAAAAGATTATCAGATATTGGAGTCCCAACCCATGTGAAATTCTCTCTCTCTCTCTCTCTCTCTCTCTCTCTCTCTCTCTCTCTCTCTCTCTCTCTCTCTCTCTCTCTCTCTCTCTCTCTCTCTCTCTCTCTCTCTCTCTCTCTCTCTCTCTCTCTCTCTCTCTCTCTCTCTCTCTCTCTCTCTCTCTCTCTCTCTCTCTCTCTCTCTCTCTCTCTCTCTCTCTCTCTCTCTCTCTCTCTCTCTTGTTCTGTTTAGTGATATTTACTCCAGTATTTTATTTATTTATTTTTTTTTTTCTAACACAAAATACTAGCAAATTAAATAAATTGATTACACAATAAAACACTTCCAGGATTGGCACAGTGCCAACCTAACCAGGGGGCATATTTCTGAACTGCTGTCAGTATTCGGCCAGCCCCCCTTCTCCTGCTTTGGCCACTTCCTACGCTCCATCCACTCACTCACTAAAGGCATGATGCCACATCCCAATAAACTACTACAGTAATTTGGCCTTGATAAGACAGACACGGATTGTTGATTCATATCAAAACACTTAACCAGTAGTGGTAAGATATCTAGTCATAATACCATAGGCTATTGTTACTGAGAGGTAGGTAGATATTTGAGAGTTGATACCTACATTTTCATATTTTATGATAATAATTTGTGTTGTATTACTCAACATAGGCTAATTAAATTTGTATTAGTGTAATTTGTATTATTCAGCTAGTAGTCTTCTTTTGGAAATTGTATATAAGATAGACTGGCTGAAATGAATATACTTGGCTTGGTCTTAGTTTGTGAAGTAACCCCACTATTAGCCTTTATATCATGTCACTCCCTCAGATCACAGACCTAGAAGTAAGGAAAAAAGAAAAAAAGAGAAAAAGAAAAAAGGCTGTAGGTGCCACAGTTATTCACCCTACACAGTATACCTCATCCATACTTTCCCTAAAATTCCTTTACACATTCTGTTGCTGTTCTAGTCCCTTGTAAAATACTGAGTCCTAGCAAGAATTCTCACCCATTTTACATTCTCCTCTAACAACCTGTTCCATTCTTCTGTTCCTGTCTCTATCATAGCCCTTCTCTTTCTTTCATACTTGGGATACTTTAGTAGCTTGTGTTCTATTCTCATCCACAGCCCACTCACTCACACAGCATACCTTGCTAGCCCTGTTGGTCCACCTAAATGTCTTATTCACTTCTAGTGATTCAGTCCTCACCTTGTATAACAAAACACTCCCCAAACTACCAATGTAAAAGACTTCACTCTTAGGTCATTAGAGAATAGTATTAAGTTTGGCAGAATTTATTTTCATGCACAAACATTGACACCAGGAAAATATCCAATCAAGATCTGCATTTAATGAGTGGCCAAAAGATTAACTGATTGACTAATGATGTTTATTATTGAAAAATACAAAGGAAATGGGAGGTGCTGCCATCCCATCCCTCAAGCATTATGATCTAAGACATTATAAAGGTACATAGGTAAGATATACATAATTTATATATCAGGTACAATGGATAATATGTATATAATGAAACTGCCAGTAGGGAGTCACACCCTAAGTTCAAATCAATAATATGTATATAATGAAACTGCCAGTAGGGAGTCACACCCTAAGTTCAAGTCAAGGGACAAAGTTAGTGTGCTTTTAAAATACAAGAAAGGGTACCAGTGTCACACAGGATATATGGGTTAGCAAAAGAAGAGGGAATGGTATAAGGATATTGGACAAAGGCCATCATTGTCCCACTCTACAAGGGAATGGGAAGTAGAAGTGAATGTGGGAATTATAGAGGGATAAGTCTCTTAACTATAACTGGAAAACTGTATGGAAAAAATCATGATTGAGTGGATGCAGAAGATCACAGAAATTAGGACAAGCAAAGAGCAGGGAGGGTTTAGGAAGTGTAGGCATGAGTGGATCAGATTTTTGCACTCAGGATGGCAGTTGAAAAGATGTTAATGAAAGGGCAGAAAGTTTATGCTATATTCATGGACCTTGAAAAGGTGTATGACAGAGTTGATTGGACAGCATTGTGGGATGTGCTGAAGGTGTATGATGTGGGGTGGGAGTTTGTTGAATGGGGTGAAAGCTTTTTTATAAGAATGCAAGGGCATGTATCAAAGTGGATGGAGAAACGAGTGACAGTTTTGGAATACGAGGGGGTGTGCGACAGGGGTGTGTGATGTCCCCTTGGTTATTCAACATGTATATGGATAGTGTAATAAAAGAGATGAAAGAAAACGTTGGTGATGTTGGAGTGAAAATGTGTGTGAATGGTAGTAAATGGTTACTGAATACAATTCTGTTTGCAGATGATGCAGCCCTGAGTGCAGAAAGTGAAAATGACCTACAAAAACTGGCAAATGTGCTTGAAAGTGTGTGCAAGAAGAGGAAATTAAAGGTGAATGTTAGCAAAAGTAAGGTGATGGTGTTTGAAAGGAGCAAAAGTGGTTGATTTTGATTTTCTATATAGAATAAAATGCTCTAAGTAATGTAAAATTAGGTTGAATGGAGAAAAATAGAGGAGGTTAATAAATTTAAATATCTTGGTTTGATCTTGTGCAAGTATGAAAATATAGAAGGTGAGACGAGAGAAAGAACAGTACAAGGGAGGAAAGTGGTTGGATCTCTGGGATGCATGATGAAAGCAAGAGTGGTAAGCATGAAGGTAAAAAAGGGATTGTGCAATGGAGTAATTGTACCAACACTCACATAAATATATGATGCAAGTGAGACTTGGGTGTGGAATGAAAGACAAAGGTCAAGGATCCAAGCAGTTGAAATGAGTTACTTGAGAAATGCCTGTGGTGTGAGAAGAATGGATAGTGAAAACAATGAAACAGCATATAACAGATTTGGTATGTCAATTAAAGGTGAAAGAATGACATGTGGAGTGGTGGAGGGGATGAAGTGCAGCACCCTAAGGTGGTTTGGCCACTTAGAAAGAATGATAGAGAGCGAGTTGATAAAGAGGGTTTATATGAGTATGAAAGATGCGCTGAGTGCAAGAGGACGGCCCCCAGTGAAATGGGAAGACAGAGTGTTGGAATATGTGAGAGAAAGAGGTGAAAGGAGTATGAGAGGATTAGAGCATGTGAGGAGGGAGTGCAAGGGCAGGAATAAATGGAGACTCTTCTATCGTGGCCATTCTCTGGAGGGAGTTCCTAGGAACAGGCATCAGAGATAGATAGATAGATAGGTACCAGTATCTGAGCCAACTCACCATCTTAGATAGTTCCCACTGGCCTGGTGGCCTATAGTGTGATACTATCACAAAATGATATAGGGTGTGGCTTCCTGGTGTGTCGCAAAGTGTGCAAGGTGCAGGGGCAGCCTTACTAACCTCCCAATAATATTTGTAGCCTAGCCTCAAGTGCATAACAGCAATATCATATGCAACACTATGTCTCCCATAAGGGAAAGCACAGAGACTTGAGATTTGAACATAATGAACATTGCTGAGGCTGTCATTATGATAAGAAGCGAGTTGGGTGGTAACAGTGGCATCCATATGTGTCTAAGTCTACCCTTGATATAAGTATATTCAGAGGTAAAGAAAGGAGTAAGAAACAGCATTCTCCTGCCAGCTCTTTCACATGCAGTGGAGACATGGACATGGACTGCAGCACAGCAGGCACAAATTTGGAAATGACCTATCTGAGAGATGCATGTAGTGTGTCAAGATGGGATGGGGAGAGTAATGAGAATGTGTATGAAAGATTCGGTATGGGTACAATCCCAAATAAATAAGCCACATCCAGATTTATTACCATTAAGTGATCCATCACAAAGAACATGGATGGCTTCAGTATGAAAGTAAGTGGATAATTTGGTTAAAATATGGTCCTGCAGGACATGAGAAATCAAGAACACTTAGGCTTACCTAGATCTACTCATAGGATCATGAATAGGGCAGAACAAGGAAAAATCATAGACCAGCAGATGAAAGGCAATACAGTAAAATTACAGAAGTACATGAGACTTACTGTAGGTTAGTTGAAATGTGCTTTGGATTTTGCGAGGCACATCACGTCTGCTAGATGGTAGAGTTCACATGAGATACACTACACTTTGCCACACAGTCAGTCTTTAAAGATACAACTACCCACATGAAATATTATCTCCCAACCCTTCCAGTCAGTGAATTTTTGTTGTTAAACCAAGAATCATCAATTAACAAAGGGAGGGAGTGGAGGGCATGTGAACTCTACCATCTAGCAGACGTGATGTGTCTCGCAAAATCCGAAGCACATTTCAACGAACCTACGGTAAGTCTCATGTACTTCTGTAATTTTACTTCGGCAAATCACTTGTCTGCTAGATGGTGCCGTTCACATGAGATTTTAAAGTCATGTGGGTGTTGTATGTAAAGGGTTCTGTCAAAATTCATATTTTGTAAATAGGTGTAAATAAAAGTTCCTATTACAAAAACCCAATTTCATTTATGAAAATAAAACATGATTTTTACTGTTGATAACATTTCAAACCTTACATTATACTGAGCCTATCACTACTTCTTGAAAAGGGTCTATTTCCCCTTGTATATCCTTATTATAATATTTAGCAAATGTGGCTTCCTGCGTCCAACCAACTTTTGCCATGATGGTGGCAATATGCACATCCAGTGCCTTGGCCTTAGACACTGACACAGGTCTAATACTACCTGCTGTGTACCTCTTGGTATCAATCCCACATTTACATAACATGGTCTTAAACCACCTTGCCACCGTGTCCTTAGAAACACTCCTATGAGGTTTTATATAACTTATGAGTAGTCTCCCATCTGCATTTCCAGATTCTGTCCTTAGCCTCTCAGTTCTTTCGATATATTCTTTCATAGTCTTAACTACACACAATCTGTAATCCTGAGGATAAGCTTTAAACACAATAGTACGAACATTAAATTTTGGCCTGCATTGCTTGATGTTACCTCTTAACAAAACTGAAACAGATTCTTCCCCAAATGCAATATTCACCAGCAATAATAAGTGCAAAGTTTGGATCCTGGCTGCTTGTGTCATTGCCATCAGCATCGCCATTTTTAGCGACAAGTCTTTCAGTGTTAGGCTGTGTAGTGGTTCCATGAGTCTTATCTTTTGTAATACAAGTTTCACATCCCAGGTCGTCGCATACCTGGGTGTAGAAGGGCGTAAGTTGAAGACTCCCCGCAGAAATCTGTTGACGAGTGGGTGATTGTCCACTCTGCAGCCTTCCACCATAATTCCTATTGCAGATAGAGCCCCTCTCGCCGTGTTAATGCTTTCATAACCCACACCCCTTTGAAAGTTATGAGACAGAAAGTTTAATATATCTGCTACAGATGGTGCAATGGGATTAATGTTCCCTCTACTACAAAAGAGTGTCCACCTCTTGATGTGAGTGTTGTATTGTCTACCTGTTGCTGGTTTCCAAGAGGCCATAATGATTTCCGTACCTTCTTTAGATATGCCACATTCTCCAAGTTGTTTCCGGACAACTGACAAGCCATCAAATTTGTGTGTTTCATTATTGGGTGTTCCTCTGCAGTTGACGGATGCATTAGCACATTTTTCCTTCTCTGTATGACCCGAGGGTTGTCTACTAGCATCCGAAGGAGCACCCCCATCCACGGTTGTGATGGCCAAAGTGGCACTATGATCCATCCTCTGGTCCTTTCCTCCCTTAACTTCTGCAGACATCTAGAGATCAGAGAGAAGGGAGGAAAGAGGTAAACCAATTTAAAATTAGCCCACGGAATTGTAAATGCATCAATATATGCAGCCTCTGGATCTGGTGTCCATGCACAGAATGGAGTCATTTGTTTGTTCAAACGTGAAGCAAATAGGTCTATACAAGGATTCCCAAATATAGAACACAGTTCCTTAAATATCATCTCATTCAGCTGCCACTCATGTCTGTCATTAAAGGAACGTGATGCCTCGTCGGCCATGACATTACATTTGCCTGGTATGTGGGAAGCTGTCAGCCATACCCCATTACTAAGACACCATTCCCAGATGTCCCTACTAATGTCATCACAAACTATTGACTTAACACCTCCCATCTCATTCACGTAATTAATCGCTGTGGTGTTATCACATAACACCCTGACATGTAAACCTCTAAGGAGATGTGTAAAAGATCTCAATGAGAATAATATAGCCAATAATTCACGTGCATTAATGTGCGAACGCACCTCTTCAGGGGACCATCTGCCATTGGTAGTGATGCTATTTAGGCAACCTGCCCATCCTAGATTTGAAGCATCTGTGAACAACTCAGTATCTGGTGCATTTCTGAATATTTTCCTGTTTTGATTCTCCAATTCCTTAATCCACCAGTTTAAATCTGTTCTAATCTCCTCTGTAATGTTCATCCATCTATTAAAGTCTCCACATGCCTCTTCCAAAGCCTTGATCTAGTAAGTGGGCGTGAGTCTGACTGACTCCCGCCACTGGCTGCGTCCTTGAGCCTGGCTCGCAGTTGCCAGCTCTCACAAGAAACTAAAACTCCTACATCCCCTCAAGATTGTAAGGGGAACATACAAAATCTTAAGACAATGAGAAATACAAAACTGACAAGTCCAAATGATATAAAGGAAAGTAATTATTGTGTCACGTAGTCCTCCAGCCGCCTCGGTTGACGCCTGTGCCTCGGCTGTCGAGGCGGTGGAGGTGGAAGTGCTTCTGGCGTGAGTGGTTGCGGCTCTGGCTGTGGCGCGGCCTCTTTCAAGTGGCCGCGAGTGCGTATAGATATCCAACCACTCCCGTCCATTCTTACAGCGTACTGGCGGTAAGGATGGACCTCGACGACGGTACCAGACTTACTCCATGCCTTGCTGGTCTGGTCCTGAACCCATACACGGGCTCCCGGCTGCAGACGACATCATCAACGGCGCTGGCCCGGGCTCTGTTGGCGTATTTCCTCGTGACGCTGTGCCATCTGAGTCTCTCTCTCTTCTAGGGTCTGCTGCCACTCGGGGTTGACTTTGTAGTTCTGCTTGGCTGTGGGGACTCCATCTCTCAGCTGTCTGCCTGTCGTCAACTGTGCGGGTGATATTTTCCCTCTCCGCAGCGGGGTATTTAGGTATTGGAGGAGAGCCAGCGACACCTTGTCATTGTCTAGGCTGCCTCTGGTCCCCGTGTTGTTTCGCAACATCCTCTTGGCTGTCTTCACGGCCGCCTCCGCGCGGCCGTTAGATTGGGGGTACTGAGCGGAGGAGAGATGGGTCGCGACTCCCCACCTCACTCACAAGGTTTGTACCTCCATCAGTAGAGAGCTGCTCTGGGGTCCCCCATCTGGTGAAGAAGTGCCTCAGGTGCTTCATGATTTTACCAGAAGGGGCACCCGAGGGTAGATGTGCCACCTCCAGCCACCCAGTGAGTCTGTCAGCGTATACCAGGTAAGTTTGACCTCCCAGCTGGAATAAGTCCACCACCGTCTGCTGAAAGGGGTAGTCGGGGGGTGGCATGAGGATGAGGGGCTCAGGCGGTTGTGAAGGCGCGTTGGTGTTACAGGTGTTGCACATGGCCCGATGATGCTGCAGATCACCCTCTATCCCAGGCCAATATATTGTTTGCCTGGCCCTCCTCAGCATGGAGTCGAGCCCCTGATGGCTGGCGTGAAGACTGGAGGCTACTCGTTAACGTAGAGCCTCAGGGATGACGAGTCGCACACATCCCTGGTCATAGGTATAGGTGACTAGGCCACGGGACACTGCCAGTCTGTCCCGTATGCTGTAAAAAGGGCATAAGCAGGCGAGCTCCTGTGACTTGTGGGGCCGCCAGTCGCCGCTGCACACTCTTGAAACCAGCGACTGGTATGTGGGGTCCTCAAGCGCCACTTGTAACACCATTTCTTCATCGATGGTGGTGCACCCACTCAAGTCAAGGGCGGCTACCGCAGCTGCGGACATAGCTGCGGCAATAGCGACGTCTTGATCCTCATCCACCTCGTCCGGGGCAGCCTTGGCTGCGGGATACCTGGATAGGAAGTCGGCTGCTGCGTTGTGCTTCCCTGGCAGGAAGCGCATGGTGAATTTATACTGCAGGGTCCGTTCTTTTAGCCTGAAGAGCCGGGGGTTGGCGATGTCCTTTAGGGCCTTGTCACCAAATAACTTAACCAGGGGACGGTGGTCCGTGGCGATGACGAGGTTGGGGCACCCCAGGAGGAAATGCCGGGCCTTACGCAGGCACCATGCCACCGCCAAGGCCTCTCCCTCCACTGGCGCGTATCCTGCCTCGGCCTGGGTGAGGTGCCGACTGCCACATAACGCCAGGCGCCACCCTCCCTTGCAGCAGAGGGGGGCATTGGCTGGCGAGCAGGAGCAGTATTGTTGCATCACCACGAACCTGATGCCATCCTTGCACCAGTCCGTGATGGCGATAGTGGGCCGGGTCTTGTCGTAATATGCCAGCCCCTGCTTGGCTGGCTGACAGATGACCTCCTTTACTTGCGTGAATGTCTTGAGGAGGCACTCGTCCCAGTAGACGCTCTTGCCTGCTGGCTTCTTCAGCAGGGCCCTGAAAGGCGACATGAGTGGGACCGTGGCCAGGAAGGGCGCCAGCTGGTTCACGAAACCAAACCATGAGCGCACGTCGGTGATGGATGACTTGTCTGGCATTGTGAAGTCCCTGACGGCGGTGAGGCGCTCTTTAGTCGGCTTGTATGTGTCCCAGGCCAAGTGGTAGCCAACGAAGTCGATCTCCCTCTGGCAGAAGCGAAACTTCTCCGGTTTCAGTGTCACTCCGGCCTTGGCACACACCTCCAAAAAATCGTAGACATGCCAGAAAGCTTCCTCCACGCCTGTGTCATAAAGGAGCGTGTCGTCGACACACTTGTGCTTCCGTGGCAGGTCGATGATGGCGTCGTCGAACCTTTTGGTGTAGGCGTCCCCCACCGCACAGTGCCCCATGGGTGTCCTGCAGTATTGGTACTTGCCCCATGGTGTAATGAAGGTAGTGAGGCGTCTGCTCTCCTCGTCCAGCTCCACCTGGTGGAACCCCCAGTGTGTGTCTGCCACAGTTTTGTAGGTGTGGGCCGGGATCCCAGAGGCCATATCGAATGGTGCAGGAGTGTGGTGGGTCTCCCGTTGGCAGCACGCGTTGAGCTTCTGGAAGTCTACCGAGCGGTGTGGCTTGCCAGACTTTTTCGCGACCACCACCATCCTGGCACACCACTCTGTGGCCTCTCCTGCAGGGGCAGGACGGATAACGCCTTTCCGAACGTCCTCATCTAGCTGCCGCTTGACCTCCACCTCCCAGTGCTTCGGGACGGAGGCTGGGGTGTGGCAGGCATAGGGGGTTGCGTCGGGGGACAGGTGGATGTGATGAGGAGGTCCCGCCATGACTGGCAGGGGATACTGGTCGGTGTCGAAGGTGGATGTCGAGAAATGCCCGAGAAGCCACTCCTGTAGCATTGGCACGTTCTCCTCCAGAGGCGGAAGCAGCATGGTGTTTGGTCTGGGTGGCGCGGCGGCTGGTCTGGATGGCGGGGTGGGGCCGCTGCCGCTCACGCTCGCCACCTCCCTGACTGGAGGCTGCGGGAAGTCCGCGTGTACCAGACCCAGATCCTTGCAGGCGTCGAGGGACAAGTAGATCTTATCCACCGACTTTACGAAGTACACGTCCCGCTGGGTAGAGCGGCCAGGGATGCTGAAGTGGCATGTCGTGGCTCCCAAGGTGGGCAGGTTAATTCCGGCGAGGTCGCACAAGTCGGTGTGCTCCTGCAGCTGCCTGGGTGAGAGGCCCAGAATCCTCAATAGCGTGGGGCCAGCCACACACACCTGCGCACCTGTATCCGCGATGGCTGTGGTGGGATGCTGTGGGCCGCCCTCCGGTCTGGAGACGAGGATCTGAAGCTGTGGCTGGCGTGTCACTTTGGCGGTTGCCACCACCACACTGGCCACTGCGCCCTTCCTTGCAGGCTTTCTTTCCCCTTTGCACACTGCTTGGAAGTGGCCCAGCTTTCCACAAGCACGGCACGTGGCATTAGCTGCTGGGCAGGAAGCCTTGCCAGGCTGGTGCCGCTCGCCGCAGTAACCACACGGGCGATGGCGGGCTTTTCTGGGGCCAGCCGTGGCGATGACGTCATCATCACTCGTGGCGCCGCTCAAGGCATCACTAGCAGCAGCCCCGGGGTGGCGGTTTGGCGGGAAACTGTGAGCGTCCCTCTGAGCTGCCTCAAACGCCACACAATATGACCGGAGACTGTCGACGTCCCTAAACTGTACATGGCACTGAAAGACCTCGCGTCGTAGGGCCGGCTCATGCAGCCCAGCGATGAGCTTTCGCACTAGCATGTAATCACTCAAATCCTTGTCACAGTCCGGGCACTGAAAAGCACAGTCAAGCACCATCTGGGAGCACTTAGTGAAGTAGTCACTCACTGATTCTCCCACGGCCTGCTTGACACCAAAAAAATTTGACCAATGCACTGCCTGGTTCGCCGTACGTAGTACTAACCTGCTGATGCTTTCCAGGGCCTCAGCAGCGGAAGTGGCGTCCCACTGAGCCTTGGGGTACCTGGCGTCGAGCGCTTTCTGTAGCTCAGGGGCACACAGAAGCCGAATGTAACGTTCGGCGTCTCCATCACCGACAGCGTTGAGTTCAATCCAGTCTTCTAAGGATCGATGCCATGTCCTGAAGTCTGCTGCAGACATGTCCAGGTCGCACTTGTCCAGCCCAGCTGTACTGAAGACCTTGCGTCTTGGCGTCCCCATTGCTGCAACGTCTCGTCGCAAGGTTTCAATGGCTCCCTGCTGGGATAGCAGGAACGTCTGAGCCTGTGCTAGGAAGCCTGCTCCCTCTCTCCTTCTTCCAGAAGCGGCAGGGAACCGTGGGCGTCTTGGAGTGGCCATCGTGGACGTAGGAAGACTGCTATCACTGCGCCATGTTGAGTGGAAAAGAAACACAGAGTAGCTGGACGCGACTGTGATGGTAGCAGGCGTACAGTAAGTGGGCGTGAGTCTGACTGACTCCCGCCACTGGCTGCGTCCTTGAGCCTGGCTCGCAGTTGCCAGCTCTCACAAGAAACTAAAACTTCTACACCCATCTTTACAGCTGGGATTGCTGCCACCAGCAGGCCAATCATTCTTGCCACAATTCTAATTTTTTTCTTTCTGTCTATTGACTAAAAGATAGATAGATAGATAGATAACTTTATTGTCAAGATGCAGCATAATAAGCTTACAAATTGAAATTTGCTTTGGCCAGAGCTCCGTACAATATAAGTTGAGTAAAAGTATATAAAAATTATGTTAAAAAGTATTTACAAAATAAAAGTTAAAATGATTGAAAGTTAAGATAATTGCACATCATACTAAGGTTACATACATGTATTAGATATATCACAGTCACACATCTATTGCACAATTGCTGTTTTAGTGTTGGTGATTATAGAGCATGATGCTTTTTGGCACAAATGAGTTCTTATATCTGTTCGTGCGTTGAGTCGGCAGAGCTAATCTTCTGCCTGACCTGAGGAATACATAGCAGGAGTGGAGGGGATGAAATGAATCGTTCATGATTTTTTCAACCTGCTTCATAGATTGTTCAAGGAACAGCTTATCTAATGGTTTTGTTTCTGCACCTAATTTCCGTGATTTTCGCACAATCTTTTTAAGCTTACTTTTATCATGACATGTTAGCTTGCCATACCAAGTGGTTAAGGAGAAACCTAATAGTGACTCTATTGTAGACTTATAAAAGAGGCTGATTATATGTC
Organism: Scylla paramamosain; assembly: GCF_035594125.1. Taxonomy (NCBI): domain Eukaryota; kingdom Metazoa; phylum Arthropoda; class Malacostraca; order Decapoda; family Portunidae; genus Scylla; species Scylla paramamosain. Next base: position 7,953,887 of record NC_087194.1, read on the forward strand.
TATCTACATGCAGGTTGTTTAAAATACGTAAAAAATAAAGTCTCTGCTTACATTTCTTGAATACCATATTGGTATTTGCACTACCTTTTAGTTGATTATCAATCATAAGACCTAAATATTTGTACTCTTCTACTCGGTCTACAGTTTCTGAATCAATTATAATAGGATCAGGTATGCTGCGATTTTTGGTTCTATAATCTATGATCATCTCTTTGGTTTTCTTTATGTTGAGATCAAGATAGTTTGATTTGCACCAATCCACAAATTGGTTGACTTGGGACACATATTCATCACACTTATCATCCGAAATTTTACCAAGTATTACAGTGTCGTCAGCATATTTAACAATTGTACAATTACTACATACACTTCTACAGTCGTCAGTGTATAGGCTGAAAAGAACAGGGGACATGACGCAGCCTTGTGGAGCTCCTGTGTTAGTTGTTAATATATTGGACTTAACATTGTACAACGTGGTATACTGAGGTCTTTCACTTAAAAAACTAAAAATCCATCTCAAAACATAGCTATTTACGTTCATTGCTTTTAATTTGTTTAAAAGAATGTGGGGTTGCATAGTGTTAAATGCAGAACTGAAGTCCACATACAAGATTCTAGCTTGTGTATTTTGTTTATCCAAATGTTTACTTATTTCATTCATTAAAGTTAAACTTGCATCTTGAACACATCTGTTTTTACAATATGCAAATTGAAAGGGGTCCTTAAAATTGTCAACACTGTCACATATAATATTCCTTAAAATATCTTCTAAGCATTTCATGATATTGGAAGTTAAAACAACGGGTCTAAAGTCATTAAAAACTTTGGGAAATTTCACTTTCGCAATGGGTTTAATTTCAGACTCCTTCCATTTGAGTGGCACGATACCATGGTCTATAGAGTGCTGAAAGAGTGACCTCAGCACTGGAGCTAACTGTTCTGCACAACACTTGAGTGCCCTGGCTGGCACACCGTCAGGACCTGTCGCCTTGCTAGCTCGAACCCGCTTTAGGGATTGCAATACACATTTTTCTGTTATTAAAATCTTTTCACTTGAAATGTTCTGAGTGTCTGATATAATATTATTACACTCCTCACTAAAATTATACCTCTCAAACCTAGCAAAGAAGGAATTCATTTCGTTAACGTAAGTGGTTATGTCTTGTGGATATGGTATATTTGTCTTTTCTTTATGTCTTTATGCTGTATAATCTTATCCCTCCTACGCGCCGGCAAGGTAACTGTCATGGCCACCGAATCTATCACATTACCTAAATACTCAATACGCGTAGTGGGACTCAAAACAGATTTCTCCACATTTATGCAGAAACTTACACTCTGCAACAACTGAATGGTGTCATTCATGCAATCAAAACATCTCGGCAAAGAGCTATGACACAGAAGCATATCATCAATATAACTAGTGATGTTGTGGCCTTTATGCCTAAGTGTAGAGAAAACTGGCTTCAGAAGTTTTGTAAATAGACGAGGACCATCCGAAAACCCGTTAGGTAGACATGTGAACTGGTAAATCTTATCCAACCATCTAAAACACAGATATTTTTTGTTGTTCCTCTGCAATTTTTACTGAATAATAGGCTTTCTTAAGGTGTATAGAAGCCATATAATCTCCTTGACTAAGCAACTGTAATGCTTGTTCAAAATTTTCCATTTTAAAATGAGTATATTCTACATGCCTGTTCAGTTTTTCAAGATTTAACACCATCCTATAATAACCAGTCTTATTCTTCCTCAGAAAACTGGTGAAAGTATTTGTTGATCCTGTCTATGTGTCTCTATGATGGCCTTTATCTCTAACAATTTTTTAACCTCCTGATGCATAATCAGTTTATCTTCCTCACTAAAGACATACTGTATATCCTCTCTAAATAAATATCCGATATTAGCTTCATCTATATTCAGATGACAATGTTCCACCATATCCAAAATGAACAGGTCACTTGTAATCACACGCCATTCATTGATAAACTTGTGAAGTTGCCCAGCCTCAAATTGTTCTCTCACCTGGGTTAACGCCGGGGGTTGTGTTGACCCCGGCCTCTCACGTTTTTTGTTGTCCAAGCTTGAGCAGGGTAGGAGCGCCTGTGTTCACCACTGGAGGGCATCCTGTGAAAACCATATGGCTGATATCTGGATGGGAATCCAGATATGGGCCTTGGCAAAAAAGTTACGTTGTTTACCTCCACCAAATCTGCCACTGCTTGCAGTCCAAGATGTAGGCTTCTTAAAAGTGAACTTGGTTTTCAGCCTTTCTGCTTCCTCAATATTTCTGGTGGCTTGTGACAGGTCATTCCCAAACAATAGACCCGTCATGGGAGCCTTGTCAGCACACAAATGAGAATATTTGGGATTAATGTCCCTTTTTATGATATGTCGCCTGGTCAAGTTATTTCTGTAGTGGGCATTACCCAATAATGCCAATGCACCATTGAGCATGGCCACCTCATTTGCAATAATTTGGTGCTCTTCATCACGTGCCACCTTGTCTAGCACAGGAAGCGATTTTACAACAATAGTAGCTGCCTTGGTAATATCTTTTCCCACTTCCCTTAAGCGGAAGTCTGCCTTCTTTGCCTCTACAGGCAGCGCGTCCAGGATCTGTGGGTTGCAATCCACTTGAGTTAATGCATGGCAGTTACTTGGTCTAAATGTCACCTCATCCTCTACAATGGCTTTGTAATCTTCCTGCCTCATGCCATTAATAAACAGGTGGTTCACCATTGCAGCAATTTCCTTGTCAAGTTCTTTTGAGACAGTTTCCGTGGGTCCGTAATTCTTAGCACCTTGTAACAATATACTATCATGAGGAACATCCCTCTGGATTTCCTCTTCCTCATCACTGTCCTCCCTCAGTGGAGCTCTAAATCCAGAAAATCCTGCCTGTGATTCCTGAGAATCAGGCACCAAAGTATTATTTGACACCAACAGGGGAGCATTGTTATGAACTGCTTTTGACTTCACAGCCCTATTTTCCTTCTTAAGCTTGTCCATGTCTTTCCTCAACTCAGTCAAAGCATCCATAATCATGCCCAAAGAAGCGTATTTTGGAGAAGGGGAAGGTGACCGAGAGTAACTTAACCTCTCATGACGAGTAGAACGGCTCTTGGATCTGGATCTTTCTTCATCATGTTTACTCCCCTTGTGTAGTTCCTTTACCTTAGCTGAGGTGCGTGGCATGCTGGTAGTTCTGAATCTCTCAGGACTGGGGCTAGCATCAGAAGGCGTCCTAGACATGGTGGCTAATGTAAACAAGACGCCACCCCTTGTAACAGCAGTTCTTTTTATAACCCCACGGGTGCCTTAACCTCACACACAGGGCAACTGTAAATCAAAAATTTTTTCGTTATAGTAATCTGGGAAGTCAAATGCCCCCAGGCTTGTAAATAAGGCAATATTCCTCTTGCCCCAATAATGGGTAACAAGATGGAACCATCTCGCACCTATGTCGGCTCACGAGAGTGCCCAAATATTGTTATATATATATAGCATAAAATATTTGCCAATAATCCACCTTATACCAAGTAACGGATATCATATAACCAATAATCCGCCCTTATACAAGATAACGGATATTTATAGTACATAATCCGCCCTTAAATCAGGTAACGGATTCAAATAGGCAACACTCCGCCCTTATCAGGTAACGGATATCCATAGGCAATACTCCGCCCTATAATCAGGTAACGGATAACTAAAGACAATACTCCACCCTTATAACAGGTAATGGAAATCATAATACACAATCCAAACAAGAAAACTGTAATATTCCTATCACTCACCGATAACAGAAGTTGTAACAACTTAACAGGAGGCGGGACCGACGTCCGACTTGTGTGGTGTCTGCGTAGTAACTGACTGTGTGGCGAAGTGTAGTGTATCTCATGTGAACGGCACCATCTAGCATACAAGTGATTTGTCGAAGTAAAATCTCTCTTATCCGGCATCAACGGGACCGCCGACATGCCGGATACTTGAATATTGCTGGATACTTGAATAAAAATGAAATTATGTCCACAATCACCACCCTACACTCATGCATCTTACCATAACAAAGATCAGCTAATCTTAATCAGCAGCTGAACCGATCTGCTGCTTAAGTGTAAGCACAACACGCTTCCTCTTTTCTACAACTTTAGGCATGATGAAGGCATCAGGCGATAAACAGTGCACACGCGGGACTGAGTCACTCAGTAAACACAGTGCAGTGGGCCACGGGTGGCACGAAGCAGTGCGCTCAGGTGGCGAGGGGACAAAGTATGCCTCGCACGGGAATTTTAATCGATTTTATGAGTACACATTGATTTTTTATTGATTTTAAGGCTCGGGAAAAGATGTGCCAGATACTTGAAGCTGCCGGATACTCGAATGCCAGATGAGAGGGATTTTACTGTACCTAACCACATCACTAATGAAAAAAAAAAAAAGTCCATGAGAACTGCCATTTCCTCAAGCTATACACAATAATGCAGATGCACATAACATCTCAGAAATGCTTAGCTAGGCACTGGTGTCAGTGGCATTTGGTTGGTTTTCCTCCAAATATCCTAAAGATGTTTCACTGATCGCTGTGTTGGATATATCTACCAAAGTTAAGTGCAACTTTTCCTGATGGCATCCTGAAGCCTGTTATTCCTGAGATGAAACATTGGAAAAAATTGCTGGTTACCTTCACATAATATATGAAAACGGAACAACACCATACAACAATCTATACAAATACTGTAGAAACAGCATTGATCTCACTCCACATGGGTGACAATCTATCGTTTCATTTTTTTTCTTTAGCTACATGGCTGGGGATGATAAGTAAACAGCATGACTTCAACTTCTTAGCTTTACAAAGTTTTTTTTTACTAATCAAAAAGGCTTAATCATGCCCTTACATAAATATGTGTAGTTAACTCACCTACATCATAATATTAAAAAAAACTCTCCTAGGTTTCTGGGAGCACTCATAGTTCTTGTTATGCAGATGCAGACTGATTGTGGTTGTGTTCCCCATTGATGGTTATGAAGCAAGGATGACTCTTAACTTTTGGATCCTTGTGTATTGTGTTTTCCGTGATCAGGTTAATCTGGATGTTCATTGTAACAGCATCTGAAATACATAATCAGAGGTTGTGAAGGTTTGATCACAGGAGATTTAAGTCTACCAGATATTAACTGGAACCCTCAAACTACAACTGCGCCAGACAACTTACAAGAACAATAATTCCTTCATTCCATAAATGAATGATGCATTCCTAACAAATTATGTCAGTGAAGCACTCATAAAAGAACATATCCACAGACCAAGCACACTATCACATAATCACAATCAGGTTTTTTTTGAGGGGGAGGCAATATAAAAACAACATGGCCTCCTAAAATATAATAGGGAAAACATTCCTACAACAACTAAAACTAAAGAAAATTCCTAAATTAACTCAAGTTAACCTAGCATAGCCTAACTGGACCTAACCTAACCTAACCTATTCTTAATGGGCATTATTTCTATATGAAGCATCCTCTGATTTTAAGGACAAAACTATTTTCTGGTAAGTTTTGATGCATTCTGCATTAATCCGTGAATTGTTTCTCAAGCAACAAAGTCAGGGATTTAGGTCAGGTTAGGTTAGGTTAGATTCATGTAAAGTTAAGATAGGTTAGATTTAGTTAGGTGGGATTAGGTTAAGTTATTGTTACATTAGGCTTACTTCTATTAGTCTCTGGCTTCATATTATAGTTCCAGGGCATATATTTTGAGGCAAAAATTGCATTTGTGAAAGGGAGAAAAGGGGATGGAAATAAAAAAAAAAAAAAGCTAATGATTAGCAAGAGAAATGGTTAGCAGATTAATTAAATGCTTCAAACCTACAACCAAAAATTGCTTCATCCTTAAAACTGGAGGATACTTTAAATAAAAAGTTTACTTTCTACGGAAATAATTACTTTTAGGCCAGAAAAGAATAGTTCCTCCTTACCAGACCACTCACATTTCCTATATTTTAACCAAAGGAGATTGGAGTACATGTCTTTAAAGGTAAATTTTTACCATAACCCTGAGCAAAAAAAAAAGACTACAATAAATAAGTTTTTGAAAATTGACTAACCTTACATAAATATCTTACCTCACCTAACACTATATGATCAATGATGCTCAGTTTCATATTGAGCATGGAAAGTGTTAAATAAGCATTGCAAAGAGACTGTTGGGTTGATTACTGTCATGATCAGGTTTAGCTACCATCATGCTGGACTTACTTTATTATTAAAAAGGGATTAAGGTTAAAGCTGTGATAATGTTAGAATGGTTAAGTGGGTGTTTAAGAATTGTTCATTAAATACATACCCAGTGAAAGATTTTCTCAATCCCTTGTGTCATCTGTCTGCATGCATGCATTTAAATATCTTGTGATAAGAGACTCTCTTGAGGGTAAATACTGCCTTGAAGCTGAGACACATGTGGTTTTTCTTGCAGTATGTGTCCTTCCATCTCAGTGCTTCCTCCTCTGTCATGGCATTTGTCCTTATTCTCAGGATGTCCTTGCTTTCTTCTAGTATGATGTTGCAGAATCTGCCCTCCATAAAGTCAAGAAATGTCATTGTTACAGTGAACAAGACAGCCACACTCTTCTTTGTTGGCGGTTGGTCTGAACTCTGAAATTTAGGGCTGGGCGGGATCCGAGTATTGTATCCATATCCCATGGATCCGAGGAGAGCTGACAGATTCAATTACCAATGTTGGCACTCAAATCCACTGATACGAATACCACTCTCTGAGATGAATACTTGTACAATTATTCGGGATTTTTTCCCCTTTAGCTTCAATATTCAATATGAACGTTATTTGTACTCACCATCGTATCTATAACAAATTTGATATTACCAGTTTTAGTCATACATATGAAAAATATCTTGGCTAGTGACATATAGCAGAAATTTACCATTCAAAATGCAGCATTTTCAAACAAAAGGTGTATAAAATATTGAAATAATGGCAAAATAACCACCACAAAGCATATAGCTTATCACATACAGTGTACTGCCAGCATGATCAAGCTCCAAATGAGAATATGACCTGTCATTGACTTGAACCCCAGGTTGGTGGGCTCAATTGATGTTGTTTTCACATCCTAGCCTTCATGCCTGCCAATCTTACTACCTTGATTGTGATTGCTAGTAAATGATAGAAATTCATCCAAGCCATTGTTCATTAGACTACTATATCATCATAATTATGACTCTTATATAATGTATTTTCATTGTATATCATACCCTGGTATTAGTACAGTACTTACTGGTGCATGTTTGCGTATGATACAAAATAGCATTGTAGTCTTGGGACTGAAAAGTGCATCTGGAGCACAGAAAGCTTTCTGTTTGAGTGGTTATATTTGTTGACATGACATCATCACAGCACAGGCCACCCCACCTCCCAAGAGTGGGGCACTCAGAATGTTTCAAGTTGGCTGCCCGGGCAACCCAAGTGCATGTTTGAGACAACATGTAACGGTCTGGTTGCCCTGAGTCACGCTATCAAATATGCCTCAGATGTGAGGGCAAAACACACACTCTTTTAGGGATTTTGGCACCCACTCTCTAACTATTATTTATTAATGATTTAAACCAAACTTCTTGCCCTATCCATTCCTATGCTGATGATATCACCCTGTACTTTTCCATGTCTTTTTGTAGAGATCCAACCCTACAGGAAGTAAACAGCCCATGCAGGGAAACCACAGAACGGCTGACTTCTGATCTCTCTAAGATTTCTGATTGCGGCAGAGCAAATTTAGTATTGTTCAATGCCTCAAAAACTCAATTCCTCTATCTATCAACTTGACACAACCTTCAAGATAATCCCCTCTTCTTCAGTGACACTCAACAGGAACAAGTAAGGGGATTCATATGAAAAGCTGTGGACATGAAAGTAAGGAAATGGTGGCACAAAGATGCCATGGAAAATTAACTAGTGGAAGCTTAAAAATTATGTATACAACTATAGATGGTTTGGTGTTGAGCCTATTGGAACTTAAAGACTTTTTTTTTTTATGTAGGAGGGACACTGGCCAAGGGCAACAAAAATCCAATAAAAAAAAATGCCCACTGAAATGCCAGTCCCATAAAAGGATCCAAAAGAACAATAAACCAGACATGGTATGTTTAATGGAAACCAAACTAAAAGAGGAAATAAAGATGAGATTTACAAAGGAAGATTATAGAATATGGAGGAGAGACAAAAAAGAAAAGGGAGGAGGAGGAGTGATGATATTGGTAAAAGAGGATATTGTTGTTGAGGAAGTGGAATATGGTGATGGAATGGTAGAAACTTTTGAGTGTTGTGATAAAGATCAAAGGAAGTGAGAAATGGAAAGTTTTTTGATATACATACCACCAAAAACTAATGCAACCATGCAACTTGAAACAAGAAATAACATAGAGGAAATGATAAGGAAAAGTAACAAAGTACTTTTAGTGGATGACTTCAACACTAAAGAGATCAATTGGGAGGAGATGGAAGTGAAAGAAAATGTTGGGTCATGGAGCAAAGAATTTATGCATATCATGATGGTGAATACAATGAGACAATTGGTGAATGAGCCTACAAGGTACAGAGGAGAAGAAGAACCATTACGGTTGGACTTAGTGTTTACAAAAACCCCAGAAAGTAGACCAAATATATATCATCTGAGTCCAATGGGAAGAAGTGGTGATGTGACAATAGATATAGTACTATGAGAGGAAACAGTGTTGCATAGGAATGAGCAATTTAGAAAAAGGAGACAGAACTATGCTAAGGCAAACTTTGCAGAGAATAATAAATTTTATGGAGAAATGAACTGGAAAGAGCTATTTGAAGGTAACATAATGCAAGAAAAATATGAGATATTTTTAGCAAGTATAAAGAGAGGGCACAACAGTTTGTGCCAAGTTATAAAGTGAAAATTGGGAGACATTAATGATATAATGCCAAGTATGTAGAAGCAAAAAGAAAAAGGACAGGACATGGAGGAAAATTATGAGAAAAATTAACATAAATACTAAGGAAGAATACAGAAAGCTAAGGAATGAATATGGTATATTAAAAAAGAGAAGAAATTAGAAATTTTGAAAGTGAAAATAGTAGGAAAATGCAAGGAAGAGCCCAAACTCTTTTACAGATATGTAAATGGAAAAAAATGAGAGAGGGGTGACATAAACAAATTAAAAAGAGAAGAAGGAAGAATTTATGAAACTACATAGATGATTGAACTAATGAATGAGAATTTTCAATCAGAATTTACAAGGGGAACCGATTTTGTGGCACTGAGTGTGATATCACATAATGAGGGAATACAGGAGATACAAGTTAAAGTGACAAAAAATCAAGAAGCTGCTGGAAGAGTTGGATGTTAAAAAAAGCTATGGGACCAGGTCAAGTAAATGGATGGATATTAAAAGAATGCAGAGAATGAATGGAGGAACCCACATGGGATATAATCAACAGCTCATTAAAAGAAGAAAAAGTGCCAAGGGAATGGAAAAGAGCTAATGTAGTCCCAATATACAAAGGAGTAAATAGAATGGAACCATTAAATTACAGACCAGTGTCACTAACAAGTAATGTAAGCAAGCTTTGTGAAACAGTAATTAAAGATAGATGGGTGCAATTAGAAAATGAAAAGATAATTACAGAAAAGCAATTTGGATTCAGGTAAGGGAGATTCTGTGTCACAAATCAACCGAGCTTTTACACAAGAATAAAAGATGGAGTGCAAGAGAGGGACAGATTGGTTGATGCAGTATACCTGGATCTCAAAAATCCATTTGATAAAGTTCCCCACAAGTCTTATATGGAAGTTAGAGAATGAAGGAGGACTAAAGGGAGCAACATTGAGATGGCTGGGTTTACAAGGAAGGGAAATAAGAACAGTAATCAGAGACATTAATTCAAGTTGGTGCAAAGTGACTAGTGGGGTACCATAAAGATCTGTGTTGGCACCTATTATGTTTCAAATATATGTAAATTGTATGACAGAGGATCTAAAGAGTTCTATAAATCTTTTTGCTGATGATGCAAAAGTAATGAAAATGATGAAGGATGAAAATTACTGTAAGGAGGATATTGATAAGATACATGCATGGAGCCAAAAAAAATGTAAACTAGAAATTAATGCCAGAAAATGCCACATGTTGGAAATAGGGAAAAATATAAAGATACCTTCATAGAATTACCAAATGGGAGGAGAAATGATAACAAAAAGTAATGAAGAAAAAGAGATTCTGGTGGTGGAAGGCTCAAGTACTTTTGTGGGCCACCTCTCTATCACACATAACACAAGAACAGGCCATGTTAAACCAAGCTTTGGAAGGTTTAGGTTGAGAAAAAATAGTGAGGAATGTATGCTTCCATGCTGGACACTGTCACCTCTGTTACATGCTTGGTACACAGAGACAAGTCTCTGACACAGAGGCAGTAGTCATTCCATGGAAAATAAGCAAAATACCTCCTCAGGTCCCCCAACTAGCATAGGCAAAACCCCTCCACTTTGGGGGGATCTTGAGGAGGGATTGGAGTGACAAGATACAGATATGAGCTTGTGATTGGAGGAACCCAATGGAGAAGAGAGGGTAACAGCATAAGCAGAAGCATTAGAGGTTGGATGGATGGAGAGAGGGAATGGGGAGGGAAGTGAGAGGAGGACAGGGAAGGAGGGAAATGAGAGGAGGATAGGGGATGCTGAGGGAAGGGAGAGGAGTGCAGGAAAGGGGGAAGGAAGGAGGGAAGGGAGAGGAGGGCAGGAAATAAGGAGGGAAGGGAGAGGAGGGCAGGGAAGGGGGAGAAGGGAAGGGAGGGAAAGGGGGAGGGAGGGGAAGGGGGAGGGAGGAAAGGAGAGAGAGAGAGAGAGAGAGAGAGAGAGAGAGAGAGAGAGAGAGAGAGAGAGAGAGAGAGAGAGAGAGAGAGAGAGAGAGAGAGAGAGAGAGAGAGAGAGAGAGAGAGAGAGAGAGAGAGAGAGAGAGAGAGAGAGAATTTTATTAGTAGTAATTATATTTGTGTGTAGTGTACTACTGCTTCAACTTCACACCTATTGGCCAAGGCTTACAGGCCTAGGTATCTGTACTATGGCTGCGTTAGACACACGGTAATTAAATACTTATTTTCAAGAAAAAAATACATCTTATGTACTGGCAAATATATATATATATATATATATATATATATATATATATATATATATATATATATATATATATATATATATATATATATATATATATATATATATATATATATATATATATATATATATATATATATATATATATATATATATATATATATATATATATATATATATATATATCATTAAATGTGATCTTTGGATCAGCATTTATTATTTTCTTGAAGATATTTTCTTTATATCTTATAAGAGTCTTATTCTCTTTTGAAATTTGGTTGATGGCTTTGCCGTAGCTAGTCATGTTTGCTATATTACAATTTTGGGTTTCTTAACCCTTGCTCAGTAGCTGTGGAATGACTGGACATGCTGGGGAGGCTGGTATTTATGCCGTGATTCAAGGTGTCGCTCTGGGCCATCAGAGGTGCTGTTTGGCTGGTACAGCATGATTGGTGGGCTCATTATGTGGGGATGGTGAGAGGCGCTGATTGGTTGGCTTCGATTAGGTGGTGGGCTTACTCTGTGGCAGTGGTGCTTGGTCCTTTCTCATTCTTGGCAGGCCCTGTAAATTCTCGGCCTGTACATTGAGCCTGGGGTTGAATTCTTTTATGTAGTGCTTCAAGTATTGCAAAACATCTTGCATCTTTCTTTTTTTTTTTATGTAGGAAGGACACTAGCCAAGGGCAACAAAAATCCAATAAAAAAAATATTCCCACTGAAATGCCAGTCCCATAAAAGGCTCAAAGCAGTGGTCAAAAATTGATGAATAAGTGTCTTGAAACCTCCCTCTTGAAGGAATCCAAGTCATAGGAAGGTGGAAATACAGAAGCAGGCAGGGAGTTCCAGAGTTTACCAGAGAAAGGGATGAATGATTGAGAATACTGGTTAACTCTTGCGTTATAGAGGTGGACAGAATAGGGGTGAGAGAAAGAAGAAAGTCTTGTGCAGCGAGGACGCAGAAAGAGGGGAGGCATGCTGTTAGCAAGATCAGAAGAGCAGTTAGCATGAAAATAGCAGTAGAAGACAGCTAGATATGCAACATTGCAGCGGTGAGAGAGAAGCTGAAGACAGTCAGTTAGAGGAGAGGAGTTGATGAGACAAGAAGCTTTTGATTCCACCCTGTCTAGAAGAGTAGTATGAGTGGAACCCCCCTAGACATGTGAAGCATACTCCATACATGGACGGATAAGGCCCTTGTACAGAGTTAGCAGCTGCTGGGGTGAGAAAAACTGGCGGAGACGTCTCAGAACGCCTAACTTCATAGAAGGTGTTTTAGCTAGAGATGAGATGTGAAGTTTCCAGTTCAGATTATAAGTAGAGGACAGACTGAGGATGTTCAGTGTAGAAGAGGGGGACAGTTGAGTGTCACCGAAGAAGAGGGGATAGTTGTCTGGAAGGTTGTGTCGAGTTGATAGATGGAGAGATTGAGTTTTTGAGGCATTGAACAATACCAAGTTTGCTCTGCCCCAATCAGAAATTTTAGAAAGATCAGAAGTCAAGCATTCTGTGGCCTCCCTGCGTGATATGTTTACCTTCTGAAGGGTTGGACGTCTATGAAAAGACGTGGAAAAGTGCAGGGTGGTATCATCAGCGTAGGGGTGGATAGGACAAGAAGTTTGGTTTAGAAGATCATTAATGAATAATAAGAAGGGAGTGGGTGACAGGACAGAATCCTGAGGAACACCACTGTTAATAGATTAAGGAGAAGAACAATGACCGTCTACCACAGCAGCAATAGAACGGTCAGAAAGGAAACTTTAGATGAAGTTACAGAGAGAAGGATAGAAACCGTAGGAGGGTAGTTTGGAAATCAAATCTTTGTGCCAGACTCTATCAAAAGCTTTTGATATGTCCAAGGCAACAGCAAAAGTTTTACCAAAATCTCTAAAAGAGGATGACCAAGACTCAGTAAGGAAAGCCAGAAGATCACCAGTAGAGCGGCCTTGACGGAACCCATACTGGCGATCAGATAGAAGGTTGTGAAGTGATAGATGTTTAAGAATCTTCCTGCTGAGGATAGATTAAAAAACTTTAGATAGGTAGGAAATTAAAGCAATAGGACAGTAGTTTGAGGGATTAGAATGGTCACCCTTTTTAGGAACAGATTGAATGTAGGCAGACTTCCAGCAAGAAGGAAAGGTAGATGTTGACAGACAGAGCTGAAAGAGTTTGACTAGGCAAGGTGCAAGCATGGAGGCACAGTTTCAGAGAACAATAGGAGGGACCCCATCAAGTCCATAAGCCTTCCAAGTGTTTAGGTCAGCATATCTAAAATTTCATTGATTTCTTCCAGGTCTTTTCTTGTGATCTTGATGCCATGTTGTTGTTGTAAGTGTATTCTTGGAGCTCCAGATACTAGGTGGCAGGTAAGCCATCAGGACAGTTGTGTTGTCATCATGCTGATGTAAGTTGAAGGGAGGACTTCATAGTTTCCTTGTTTACAGGTGAACTTATAGATGGCATGTGACTTCTGGGTTGTCTCTTTTTCTATATGGGGACTGTTTCTGAGTAGAAGATGGGTGATTTTCTTGTTCCTGTAGTATATTTGGAGCTTTATCTTCCTTTCTGTGTCTGTGGGCTTGACATTTCTTTTCACTATTTGTGTAATGATTCTTTCATCTTGTTTGTATGCTGTGGAGAAGAAGGCACGATAGTATATGGTGATGTCAGGCTTTCTTGAGTCTTCAGATGAGCTACAGTTATGGCACTTATCAGTGATCATGGTTTGGTGGATAATGTTCTTTTCATTGAAGCCGTTTTAAATAGAATAATACTTATAAGATATAAAGAAAATATCTTTAAGAAAATAATAAATGCTGACCTAGTGATCACATTTAATGACACGTGTAAGAGAGAATCTTGTGTTGCCCTTTATATTTCTTCATGCACTTGCTGCCGAGTACTGCAGTGTGTGAGTGCTCTTTGGATATAAGCACTGATAGTAGAGTCCTTATATTGGTCAGGACATTTACTCCTTCCATTAAGGCAGTGACCAGGGTTAGTTAGCTTGATATACTAACCCTTGAACTTCACTTGCTGTTCCTTCATGTGAATGTTGAGGAAGGGCATGGTACTGTTTACACTGTGTTCTATGGTGAAGTTGAGACCAGCCAGAAATTTCTTCAAGGCAACACATGAGCTGGCCAGCACCAATGCTGCTTGTAGTCTTGATGAATATATCGTCAGTATAGCAGCAGTGGAGAAAGAAGTGTTTAAAAAGACTGAGAAGCCTGATATATATATATATATATATATATATATATATATATATATATATATATATATATATATATATATATATATATATATATATATATATATATATATATATATATATATATATATAACAGCCTCCCCAGTGTGTCCAGTTATTCCACAGCTACTGAGGAAGGGTTAAGGAACCTAAAATTGCAATATAGCAAGCATGACTAGCTGTGGCAAACTCATCAACCAAATTTCAAAATAGAATAAGACTTATAAGATATAAAGAAAATATCTTTAAGAAAATAATAAATGCTGACCTAGTGATCACATTTAATGACACATGTAAGAGAGAATCTCATGCTCGTATATATATATATATATATATATATATATATATATATATATATATATATATATATATATATATATATATATATATATATATATATATATATATATATATATATATATATATATATATTACATAAAATTCTCTCTCTCTCTCTCTCTCTCTCTCTCTCTCTCTCTCTCTCTCTCTCTCTCTCTCTCTCTCTCTCTCTCTCTCTCTCTCTCTCTCTCTCCCCACAGTACTGGAGATATAAGCTTCGAAACACAACTTTGAATGACTCAAACTATGCTCATAGTTATCAAGATGATGGTGGTGATGATGGAGAGACAAGCCTGACCCAGACACCACTACAAGCATCCTTCATGCCCACCTTTGTTCTTGTCTCGAATGTGTTTTCCACTGCATTCTTCTTCGTCACTTCCTTTATTGTAAAGAGGTATGTACGTTCATGGATGAATATGTAGATACTGTGTGTGTGTGTTTGTTTTACTGGTAAGAGACTGTCAGGTTATGTGTTGGGTAAGTCAGTAGTTGTAATTATTCATTAATTAAGTATTTTGAGTTCATGGTTTTGTGTGCACTGATACATTGAATGAACTATGTTCGTGTGGTGTGATGGTTCATGGCTGAGGTGATGAGAGGCCAGACAAACTGGGGAGGTGGGCAAGCACAGCACTCACTCCTGTAATGTTCAGTGTTCCATCCTTGCGCCTGTTGGAGTGGTTGTTTTGTGTGGGTCGCTGACCAGGGGTGAATGCTGGTGATGAAAGGCCAGACAAACTGTGGTGAGGTAGGCAAGGACAGCAATCACTCCTGCAGTGTTCAGTGTTCCAGCCCTGTGCCTGCTGGAGTGGTTATTTTGTGTGGGTTACTGGCCAGAGGTGAGTATTGGTACTGTGTCTCAGGTTAGGAATTATAATTTAGGGTTGTAGGTAGATTGTGATGATTGTGATGTATAAATATATGTTGATATGGTTCAGTATTAAGGTGTTAGTAATTAGTTGCATTGTTGATAGTATTACAATTGCTGGCATTATTTTGAGAAGTTGATTTATGTGGTAATTCCTGAGTAATTGTAACAATAAATAATTATTGTCATTTGTAACAAAGGTTCTAATGTGTTGGAGATACATTCGGGCAGTGATTCAAAATTGTCATAAGGACATGTCAAATCATACTTTATGTTTACGTAAGCCAACTATGAGGGGGATGAATATAAGGTTGTTACGTATCAGTGAATGAATCTGCTGAGAGTCATATGTAAGAAAATGGGTGAATTTTGGTGGATTGGTCATTAACCCTTTCCTTCCGGCAATTGTATATATATGATTGCAAAAATGCGTCCGTAGTGACGGCGATCATACCCGTAATCAAGAATTTTCGCGCCTCAATTTTGAGCTCCAAGCGCGGTTTCTCGAGTCAGATGGTGTGAGTGGAAGTGTCTGGCATGTTTCCACATGTAGTGTTGTCACTAGCTTCTGAAATTTAGCGGTAACTAAGCTATTTTCCCTTTCTCCGGGCGACACTTGGCAACCCCAGCGACCCGCCGGGTGGAAAGCACTCGCCGGGTGGAAAGCACCATGATAAGTGCGAAGAGACATCCTGATAAGAGTGAAGGATCTCAGATCATAACTCACCATGGAGCAGGACAGAACATATGTATTTAGCAGTGCTTCTGAGTTTGAAGACAGTGACAGTGAATATTTAGAAGAAACTGAAGAAAGCGAAGACATTAGTGAGGACTCGGAAAATGATTTACAGGATCCACCTGTTTTATCAGAACAGAGAGATGATACCTATCATTCTTTCATGTTAATTTTTTCATTATCTTCCATTTTATAAGAAAATTGTAGAAGGTAACTTGTCAGAGAGAGAGAGAGAGAGAGAGAGAGAGAGAGAGAGAGAGAGAGAGAGAGAGAGAGATAATGTTATTTGCCTGAAACTTGATATGAAAAGGGATGAAATTCTCTCTCTCTCTCTCTCTCTCTCTCTCTCTCTCTCTCTCTCTCTCTCTCTCTCTCTCTCTCTCTCTCTCTCTCGCATTGGAAGTGTACAATTTCCCCTCCAAGATGAGAGAGAGAGAGAGAGAGAGAGAGAGAGAGAGAGAGAGAGAGAGAGAGAGAGAGAGAGAGAGAGAGAGTGTGCGCGCACGGTGTCATCGCTCTCCGGGCTGTTTCTGGATGACGGATCACACAGCGGGAGGAGGAGGAATCCTTTATAAGGCATAAACTGAACTTTCAGAGGTCACATGGAGCTACAAAGTACATCATTGTATTCAGAATAACAAGGAGAAAATAATTATTAGTATTCAAACAATTTTACTATGTCAAATCACTCTCTGCTGAGTCGAGCTTTCCTATGAGATTCACCGCAGCCCACGCACCGTCAGTCGCTGGAAAGCTTTCGCGCCGATCAGACGTCAAGACCACACAGCTCCCGCCTTCACCGGCTCGTGCCACATCATCGCTACAGGTACACGACTTTCTAAGGTGGATCTATGGTATGGGATGGGCCTACCATAGTGCCAATGGTATGGGATAGGCCTACCATTGAGGAATGGCATGGGTTTGGGCCTGCCATATAGCCATTTTAACCATACATATGGGGCTATACAACCTTATGGCTCATGTTCTTGGTCGGCAGGCATGTCCGGCTCTGCCCTGCCACCTGACGCGGCCTTCCAAGGAATTAGGAGAAGGAGCAACAGTGTTTCTTCAAGGACGAGGTCTCTTTCCCGGGATTGTAGCGGCAGTTCCTCCGATTTTTCGCCTCGGCACAGTCGGCGGCATAGGAGTCGCCGCCGTCAAGACCAAGAACACGTGCCGCCCCACCATGTCAACAAACCGGCTCAACCACATGGAAGTGCACAGAATCTTCCTCTGCACCAGGCATCGGCTTCCGCGCCTACAGCTCCCGAACCTTCATGGCGTTTAGTGTTGGATGAGTTGGCGGTATTGAAAGGTGAGGTAGCGAAACTTCGTGCTAACACACATACTCACCCTCCTCCGTTACCTGAGGATCATCTTCCGGGTACTTCAGGAACACACCACACAGTTTCACCTCCATTCTCGGGCTTTAATGACTCCAGCAGCGAGGATGGGGAGATTAGAGAGGTGTCACAAAGGGGCAGTGTTTTGCAACAGGCAGCCAAGGCTTTGGGGCCCTCTGACAGTGTTTCTGCAGACATTGACCAACAGGTGGCAGTTATGGTTAATCAATTGTTTGACAACGGTATGCAAAAGGAAGACTACAGGGCCATCTTGGAGGAATCAGCCACCAGACGACCAAACAACTGTCCTGCATTGGCGCCTGTGGAATGTAACCCGCAGATTTTGGGTGCCTTAAAGACTGACGCGAAGAAAGCTGATTTTCGTCTTAAGGACGTAAGTGGTGACATTCTCAAGGCAGGTACCATTTTAACTAGGTCACTTCTAGCCCTGGATGTAGTGGCACAGGAGAGTGACCACCCCGCTGTTGTGCAGGAAGTAGGTATGATTAACGGCGCCTTGGCGTTGTTGGGTCATGCCAATCACAGGTTGAATTTGGCTAGACGTTTTCTTATGAAAAGGGAAATTAACCAGAAATATTCCCACTTATGTGCTAATAAGGTCCCCATGTTGCGTTTCCTGTTTGGGGATGATGTGTCTCAATCGGCCAAGCAGATCGAGGACACAGAAAAGTTAAAGAACAAGTTCTCCCTCAAGAAACCGGCATACCCTTGGAAAACCACCAGTGGCAGGTCACGTGGCTACTGGGGGCGAACGTGGCATAGAAACTCCGCAATGAGGTTCCAACCCTATGGCCTGCAGAGGTCAGGCGCCAGGACGGGACAACGTCAACTACCAGCGCGGCAGGACGCGGACTCAAAAAACGCCAGGAGCCGGGGTCCACAGAGACCCCGGCAGTAGTGGAGGTGAGTGACACCTTTGAAGCTGGTAGAATTCATAAATTCACAGCAGAATGGAAAAAACTGACACGTGACCCTGTAATTTTAGACATTGTGCAACATTGTCATTTAGATATAAATGTTGAGGAAATTGGACATTTATTCTCAAGGGAGACTACATACAAGTTCAGTGCAGTAGAAAACCTTATAATCAGTGATGAAATTGAGAAACTTTTGGACCTGAAAGTCATTGTGGCCACACAGAGGGAAATGGGACAAGTTATCTCTCCAATTTTCTTAAGGCCTAAAAAGGATGGTGGGTATAGGATGGTGCTGAACTTAAGAGAACTCAATTTCCACGTCCCTTACAAACATTTTAAAATGGAAAACTTTGAACAGGCTATTAGACTGATTCATGCAGGGGACTATTTAGCTTCGGTTGACCTTAGACATGCTTACTATTCTGTCAAGATTGCTGATGAACAACAAAAGTTTTTGTGTTTTAAGTGGAACAATAATGTTTATCAATTCACATGTCTTCCTAATGGTTTTTCAGAGGGGCCACGAATTTTCACAAAGCTATTGAAACCAGTTTTTGCAACACTGAGGGAAAGAGGGCATTCCATTACTAGCTTTATTGATGACACCCTCATCTGCAATAACACTTGGTCAGGATGCCTTGCAACCATTAAGGACAATATTGATCTCCTCCAGAAGTTGGGTTTTTGTATTAACGCAGAGAAGTCGGTGTTGACACCCACCAGGACCATTGAGTATTTGGGGAATGTGATTGATACTAATTCCATGACGATCACCTTACCGGAACGGAGGAGACACAAAATTATTCAGGCCTGTCGGAATCTCTTGGGTAAAAGCAAGGATAGAATTAGGGAAGTAGCCAGTTACAGGTCTTTTGGTTGCTGCCACTCCTGCTGTGGAATTAGGGAAACTGCACTACAGGAAGTTGGAGACGAAAAAGACGGCAGCTTTACAGCTTCAGTATGGTAATTTTGATAATTGGATGACTATTACTGCTGACATGAAAACAGACTTGAGTTGGTGGCTTGATAACATCTATACACAGGACAGGAAAATTTTTAGGGGTGGCACGGATATTGATTTATACACAGACGCTTCCAGTTTAGGCTGGGGGGGCCATCTCAACAATCGAGCCACGTCGGGTAGCTGGTCTTTGGAGGAAAAATTACTACATATTAATGCACTTGAATTGAAAGCCATTTTGTTTGTCCTTCAGACTTTTAGACAGGAGTTGAAAGGGCATTACATTAAGGTTTATTGTGACAATACCACAGCAATGACATATGTGAACGAGATGGGAGGTACTAGGTCTCAAGTGTGCAATGTAATTACGGGACATATTTGGCAGTGGTGTGTGGATAATGGGGCTTGGATCACGTGTTCACACATCCCAGGCAAGGACAACACACTAGCTGATTTAGCCTCTCGTAAGGTGAATGACAGGCATGAGTGGAAACTGGACATACACCTATTCCAACAATTGTGTGGCATCTTTGGTACTCCAGTGGTTGATTTGTTTGCATCTCGGCTCAATAGGCAGGTAGATTTATTTTGTTCTTGGAAGCCAGATCCAGAAGCAACTTATTTTGATGCCTTCTCTCTGAACTGGGCACGGTTTGGACTATGTTATATTTTTCCTCCATTTTCACTAATTACTAGGTGTTTGCAAAAGATGCGTGCGGAAGGGGCGACAGGGTGGATAGTAGTGCCACTGTGGATGTCGCAGCCATGGCTGGGCACCCTGCTCAGGATGTTGGTGGATCACCCAAGAGTAATCATGGAGAAACACGGGGTCCTTGTTCATCCATCCTCCGACGAAGAGCACCCGATCATGCGGCACACGCGATTGATGGCATGTTCGATATCGGGGAACACTTGCAGGAACAAGGAATATCTGCGGCAGGGGCAAAAATCATCATGGCCTCGTGGAAAACAGGTACACGCAAACAATATCACCCACATATCAGGAGATGGTTACTGTTTTGTAGTAGATGGCATATCAATCCCTATAATCCCACTGTACATGACATAATCAATTTTTTGTCTGAAAATTTCCACTGGAACGTGGGTTATGAATCAATTAACACGACAAGAAGTGCTCTTTCGTCACTTGGTCTTGTGGTAGATGGGTGCAGTGCTGGGAACCATCCCCTGGTTGTCAGGTTTATGAAAGGAGTTTTCAATTTGAGACCGCCTCTACCAAGGTACACTGAGACCTGGGATGTACAATCAGTTCTGCAAGAACTAAGAGCTATGTACCCACTACATACACTAACACTTAAGGACCTTACACTCAAACTATGTTGATGGCCCTCACACAAGCTGCCCGGGTTCAAACACTTCACTTATTAACTGTTAGGGGCATGCACATTGAGCAGGACTCCATTTCGGTTCAATTAAGTGATAGCATTAAACAATGCAGACGACGGTTTAACATTCGTACCATTACATTTCAAGCTTACTCGACGGACGCTAATCTGTGTGTTTGCACAACTTTACGGCATTATCTTGCAAGGACGGAGGAAATTAGACAGGGCAATTCACAGGCGACACACACCTTACTCATCAGCTTTATCAAACCCCACAAAGCCGTTACTAAAGACACTATTGCCCGTTGGATCAAAACGATGCTTGATAGGGCAGGGGTGGACACAACTAAGTTCACAGCTGGTAGTGTGAGGCCGGCTGCAGCCTCGAAGGCCAAATCCATGGCAGTGCCAATTTCTTGCATCCTGGCTAAAGCAGGATGGTCTAGGGAAAGTACATTTGCAAAGTATTATGACAAGCATGTTATTAGGCCAGGTGACCCTTTCCAGGAGGCAGTACTGGGGTAAATGTTCAACCCTTATTTTGAGTAATAAGCATACATATTTGTGGTTTACAACTGAGGGTATGGTAATCAGTGATGCACTATGTGTTTGGAGGCAGGGTAGCTGGTATGGCAAGGTTTATTGGTATAAATATATGTAGAGGGGCATGTATACATCCTTTCAGTAGACAAGGCAATAAATTGGTATTTCAACAATGTACCAATATGCAAAGTGACACTGTTCAGTTGGGGAATAAAAATTTTTGTGTTTACATCATACTTTACTGTTCCTTAGCTGGAAAATTTCTCAAGGCACGCCACCCACATGGCTTCGAAGCCTCATAGGAAAGCTCGACTCAGCAGAGAGTGATTTGACGTAGTAAAATTATAAAGTACACGAGACTTACCTTTGGTCAGTTGAAGTGTGCTTGTAATTTTACGAGGCAAATCACCTCTGCTTGAGGAGAGCTTTCATATGCCCTCCTCTCCCTCCCTATTGTTTCGTTATGAGTACGTTTCCATGTAGTACTCAACTTTTGCCTGGTATTTATCAGTTTCTCATGTGGGTGGTCGTTGCTTCAAAGTCTGACGGTGCGTGGGCTGCGGTGAATCTCATGTGAAAGCTCTCCTCAAGCAGAGGTGATTTGCCTCGTAAAATTACAAGCACACTTCAACTGACCAAAGGTAAGTCTCGTGTACTTTATAATTTTCTGACAATTTCTAGGTTTATCATTTTTAGCCATCATACAAAACGGGAAAATAATTTAAGCGCCGGAAGGAAAGGGTTAAGTTGACACTCCTATAAAAAAAAAAAGCATTCAGTAGAAAATGTCTAAATCTGAGGTAAGTTTTGTTCTTCAGTTGCTTTGATAATCTTTTGAAACTGTTCATACCATAGGATGGATGCAAAGCACATAATGTAGGCAGAGAGTTCCAAAATTTATCAATGAAGGGGGATGAAAAAGTGAAGATGCTGATAATGAGGTTGACAGAATAGAGGTGAGAGTATATAGAGTCTTATGAGCTAGTTTAGTGGGGGGCATGCAGTGAAGCAAATTCAGAAGGGCAGAAACCGTGGAAATAATGGTGCTGTAAAATAGCATGAGGTGCAACATTGCAGTAGAGTGTTAGAAATTTTTTTCATTGTCAGTTAATGCATAGAAGTTGATGAGTCAAAAAACTTTTGACTCTATCCTGCTTAATAGGTAAGGCTGCTTAAGTGAAGATATGGAACCCATCCCTGCAAATATGGAACTATTGGAAATATATTAACCCAATATTGGATTTCCTGGAAATCAAATATTGGCATGATACTTGCAAAACCTATCCCTAGTATTGGTCCATTATAAATCCCTTATCCATTTGCACCCAGGGCCATTAATGGGGCTGTATCAGATTTGTCAAAGACCAATGTCTGCATACCATTATAATTCCAATGTTTTGTACTGGCCAGGTATTGGCACAGTATCATTTATTTTTCATTATGTAATTTCAATTTCAAGATAACTTCCCATATCCACACTTATTTCAGTGTCCAGTGCTGGGCCTGTTTTGGATGCATTCCTTGTTTTCAAATGCTAATTATGGCTTTCCATCAATTCCTGATAGAGATACAATGTAGATACTACTGAAAATAATGTTTGATTATATATATATATATATATATATATATATATATATATATATATATATATATATATATATATATATATATATATATATATATGACATTATAAAAAGACTAGATTTGTCTTAAATTAATACTGTATAACAAAACTAATAATGCAACATCAGTAATGCATATACAAACACATTTCACAATTGAGTAGTACTACATAAATGGTCCACCACTCTATGTGAATCATGATTCTGTTACCCAGTATAAGGTTATCCTTGCATGAAAGTTTGAACTTTAATTGAAAATATAATTTACTTCATGTTTCAAAACCCATATAAACTGGTAGAAAATTATACAAAAAATACATTACATCTATAGTAATATTATGAAGTACCTGGGCTCTTGTGCAGCATACTAATTTGTCATACTAATTTGACTAATAGCCTTAAGGTCAAATAAACATGGCCCACTCTGTATGAAATTAATACTGCAATAGTAATTGTACTTTTGGTTTGATATAAGATAAATCAAACAAATTCATTAGGAACAAAGCAAAACATTCTTTGATAAACTAATTAAAACTATGAGTAAATTGAAGTCCTTTGGTACACAGTAATATAAACTAAACTAAACAATCATTTGGTATAAAGGGATAAATATTAATAATACTAACTAATAAATACTATAAATTAATTAATATTGCAATATTAATTATATTCTTTGATGTAATATAAACTAAACCAAACAAATTCATTACTATGCAGTAATAGAAACTAAAGAAAACATTCTTTGGTAAACAGTAATTAAAAATACATTGTAAGTCCTTTGGTAAACAGTAATAAAAACTAAACTAAACAATAATTTGGTATACAGAAATAAATACTAATAAACATTAAGTAAAAGTACTATAATGAGTTAATTAAAATAAATAAGTAAATAGCAAATAACTAAATGCCAGTAATATAATAAACACTAAATAGAGGGATACTAAATCAAGTCATCATTGACATCCATGGCACTGACACACCACTCCTTTAAAAATTTTAATTTCCCATACACACTTATTGCATCACCACTAACATAATAAACAAATGAAACAAAAACTGGCACATTGTTTGAGAAAGTAATGCATATTAGTGCTGCAACTGGGATTCCAAAAGCCATCATTTTGTTGACCTAGGGTGCACGACACTATCACATCATCTATAATATCTAGATGTTTTCATATATGTCTGAATAATTGTGTCCTTACAGAACTAGTTAAAAGAATGTAAGTCAATAAAATTAGTATCCCCAGCACCTGAATACCCAATGCTCAGGTAACAGCATTGTCAGGACCAGTAGTAGAGCCATTCCCAAGCAAACAGTTTAAAGAAATAGTTTTTGAGGACTATTGTATTAAAACAAATTAAACTAATCAAGGAGTAATGATAAAACCTAATCTTATAGGATGTGTAGTAAATATAATCAGATATGATGACTCTGATATTGTGATTGTGTATAAACATTACTCAAAATATGAGTTGTACATATATGTTAATTTCTTAGCTTGCACAGAGTTTTGCAAGGGCTATCATGCCATTTCATGTTATTCATACATATATGAAAACATGTAGATATGATAGATAATGTGATACTGTCATGCACTCTTGACCTCTCCTGTGGTGAAAAAGCCGCATCATTATATTACAAAAATAAGATTGTACAACACTGAGACCCAATGAGTTTCTTGGGACTATAATATAATATCAGTAAACAAGTATCTGTAGTAAATAACATTCCCTTTAATAGAGTATATAATTTATCAAGTGTTACCAAGATGCAGATGATGGTTAGATCATCCATTGTTTGTGCACAAACACCCACTTATATACCTGATCAACTCTTAAAATGAATTCCTTTTCCGTAAATTGAAAATATAGTATTCACATAGATTTGTGTTAGTTATGGTGAATATCCACCATGACTGTACAGACTCAGCCTCTATGAGAAACACATACCTTAACAATTGATAATAACACTTCAAATGGCACAACCTACTTTTCAGTGGTCTTGATCTGAATTACAACGACTCTTCACTAGTACTTGAATCAAGATCAATGCATCAATTTCAACCAAAACACCATCCCCTGCATTCCTCAAATAGATCATTATGGCTTTGTGAACCTTAGTCAGTCTTCAAGTTTGGTTTGGTCACTAAAATACCTGAAAATGATTACAAAAGAAGTTATATTATACAGGATCCATAAAAATACTCCTAAGTCAGACTTGTGCAACTGAGCATGTCTCAGCCTCCCCTCTTCAATCACCAAGAGTATAATGTTATATGGTGAGAACCAATCTCTCTACAGCTGGAATTCAAATCTGCAATTCACAAAAGTTGCTTGGTATACTGTGTTACCAGCTTTCATATTTGTAATAGCAAATCATCATGGTTGTAATAGCAGATCATGGTAAAACTGAATTGAAGGAATACAGATGCATTTTACTATACTTACTCATCATGAGTTTACATAAGTGAGTATTCTTGAAGCCTTATTTTACACTCATTTGTTTTTATCTTCCATTCAAGCCAGCCTTTCCAGTTGAACTGATGCTGCCAACTGCTTGACAAAACAGCAATCAATCATGTATTTCACTGCCATTTTAATGATTGTGCCCCCAAGGATACACAATTGATGTTCCTGAAAGTAAAGTTGAATTCAAGCAACTTAAAAAAGTTAAACTTAAGAAACATATGACAGAAGGCTGTTCATAAAGTACTTGGATAAAAGTAATTATGCTGCAGATATTTCTACTTAATCATTTCCAGAAGAATTAGTTACAAACATCCACTAAATAGCTAGATAAAGATCCCTGCAGAACAGTTATAAGTACAAATTGCAATATTAAAATAAAACGTAGTAGCTGTAAAGAAAATGCCTTTGCTGATACAAGTGGCTGTTAGGCAGCACATCATTCTCGCCAAACCACTTAACATCTTATGAAGTTAATCATTCTACACATTAATGAATCAGAAAAATAAAAAAAATACACAAGACATTCACGATAATACTAAGTGGAATTTTTTTTTTTTTTTTTTTTTTTTTTGAGATACAGAATAACATGTCACTAACCAATGTCAGTTTGAAATCAGAGTCTGCTGTAAGCTTCATTTCAAAGGCAGTCATATCTTCATATGTACCCAATGGCAGAAATTCATCTAATATTGAATTATCAGGTACTGTAGCCACTGCAGATGTCTTGCCAAATTGTTTCTTAATGTTTCTGAAAATATTAAAGTTTTTTTCTGTTGTTTTTCCACTTGTGTCCCACACTTTATCACTTGCATCAAAACAGGTTTCACAGCTAAATAAAACAAAAACAATGAAGTAAACTGCATTTCAAATTATATGTTTTACACGCTTGCAATACTCACTAACACACGTACTCTACATACAAAAAAAAATGTTAAGATGATTTCCTCTACATATTGTGTGGCCACAAGCTTAGATACATCCTAATTAGCATGATTCATGGCATTTGGTAACTAGAAACTATCTCCCCAATGAAATATCCAGTAGATCCCTTTTTGATTCCATATTATGTATTTGGTCATGAATGTTCAGAAACACAACTGAAAAGGTATGAAAGGATATATTTACCTTCACTTTCTATATGAGAGAATTTAGTCTTTAATCAATAAGAATGTACTTTTATCACTGAAAGAGTAATTTCCTTCATTAATCATTGTGGACGAAAGTTGTTAGTTAGATGCAGCATTTCTCAGGTCTTTTAGATTCTGTATCACATGGATCTCAGGTGGAGGTTTGCACCTCCTCTGCTAGCACTGGACTGGAGAATCTGAGGACTCTGAGCTTTCAGAATCTCTGTGTACAGGTTTGATTCTGAAAGAAAAAAAAACTTGTGTATTTTGTCTCAGTAATTCAAGAAAATCATAATTCTTTATAATTAACTATGCAATGGTCTTGATTATATAGCCTTAACATTAAGTGAAAATTAACAAAGTACACTAGACTTACCGTAGGTCAGTTGAAGTGTACTTCTAATTTTTCGAGGCAAATCACCTCTGCTGGTGCGGAGATTTCACATGAGAGAGAGTGCGTCACGCGCTGCCGGCAGACTTTAAAGCAAGGACTCGACATCCACATGATGAACCAATTAGGAAATTAAGGAACCTGTAGAGCTTAAGGTAGGGAGGGAGAGGAGGGCATGTGAAATCTCCGCACCAGCAGAGGTGATTTGCCTCGAAAAATTAGAAGTACACTTCAACTGACCTACGGTAAGTCTCGTGTACTCGTACTTTGTTAATTTTACTTCGGCAAAATCACCTATCCGCTGGGCGGACATTTCCCATGAGGCTTTGAAGCCATGTGGATGACGAGGGAGGATGCAATAGTAGAGAGGAAAAGAAAATGCAAAGGCCTTAGTGCCCTGAATTAAGGTGCTGTCAGCAGGGGCGGCAGGCATCGACACTGCCTCATCCTCACTCATCCTGGCCAAGAAACCAGAAAAAGTGGCAGAACAAGGAGGCAACAAACCCCAGCCCCCCCAGAGTACTGTCCTCCACGGTCACCTGCGCCGACCCAGTAGGGGGTGGTAGTTGCCGTCTGTCTGCCTTCAAGGCCTCCACTTCACCCCGCAAATCAGCCAAGGCGTCCAACACAACTGACCAAGGGGGAGGAGCAGGAGAAGTGCCGCGGGAACCACATGCGTCAGCACCGTTACGTAATCTCACGCAACCATGCCTCCCACTCAAGCGACGAGATGAATGATCCCTGTGCCTGTCGTCGTTATCTTGAGGGCGAACAGTGGACCCAGGGAGAGGAGAAGGCCCACAGAAGGCACGTGGGGCAGGAGGGGAAGGGGATCGAGAGGCAGAGGACGCTTCACCAGACTCCGACATGGCTGCCGCACTGCGATAAGGAGAACAAAGCCGTAAGCTTCCCACACAGTTCCATCGTCAGTGGAGACCGATATACCAATAATACAACTCGCCCCAAAAACGGGTAACGAAGTTGAAGGCACTGTACCTGCGTAACAAGTATCGTGGCCTTATCTGAAAGAAAACAGCAAAAACTTGGGAGTCCGTATGACCCAGAATGACCATGTCTGCCCGACGCGGCGATCAGCAAACAACTGCCAGCAGCGCGTGACGCACTCTCTCTCATGGGAAATGTCCACCCAGTGGATAGGTGATTTTGCCGAAGTAAAATTTATTATGTCAGCTTTCTAATCAGACTTGGAACTGTATGTCCACAGAATTAGAATCTTAACCATGATCACAGCAAAGATCTTCAGCCCCAACCTGCATACCAATAAGGGATCCCACACAGACCTAGGTTCATATTATTACTGCAAAGTAATAATAGATACAGAGTGTTAATAGACTTTCCAAAATAGTTTCAACCTGCTTGATTATTGAGATGAGTGCACTATCCAATATGCTACAGGATATTTACCATTACCAAGAATATTCAACAAAACTGTGCAACAAATATGTGGTTCAGTATTTGGTGTTAATCAAAAAGACTATGTCAATGACATTTCTTTAGTAAACTAAACTTGTAACTCATATTCATTGTTGCATATACTTCTATAACCTCTTTCTGAGATGGTGACACTACTGAAGACATTGATACATATATGTCACAATAGAATAGTAAGTCAGTATGTGCCATGTATATTGTAGTAATAAAATTGGTACAAACCTTATGTGCTCCCTGCCATATTCTCCTTCACTCTAAATATTGGAGGCAACCTCAGCTCTCTTTGCCAGAGTTCTTCCAGCAACATAATAATCTGGAAGGCAAAAAAGTACTGAATAATATGTATATCTGTGTAGCTAACCATTACCTGCCTGGTATCACAGCTGGTAGATAAACAGACCTCTAAACATAATCAACCAAAATACAGGTACTAGCAAAGTAATCATCATGTTGATGCATCTCATGGCTTGGCAATAGTATACTGTATTTTTCCCTAAACACTAAATGACAGACCAACAAATTTCAGGATTGAAAATTACTTTGAAAATACCATATCACAAAGATACTACAGCTAATATTGTTTTAATAACAATAACAATTAATCTTGGAAGTGTACAAAAAATGAGTACAGTATATACTGTAAAATGACTTACTTTAATAGCATTACTTAAGATAACTTACTAATTTTGGCCAAGACTCTAATGGGGTGAAGGCTCCAAGAATCATTTGGCTCCCACATTTCCAGTGCTGCTTTTGTCACCTTGGGTGCACTTTTGAAGGGAGGCCACAAGCATTATCTCTTTTGTTCAACTAACCAGGCAGTTGGTACAAGTGCTACTCCTTCTGCAAGACTCTCATGATAAAAAACAACTGCAAATTTTCCACACTCATATTACTGATGACTGTGCTCTGTATGAAAAGCAGGGAATGCAGCTATATCATTTTGAAATGGGAATGATATATATTTGTGCAATACATCTTTTACATTACATGACTTCACCTCAGAACTCATGTCACCAACAAGGAAAACTCCTAGTGTACATGAGGAAACTGGATAACTGTACAAAGCTTCATATTTTGAGTAATTTTTATACACAATCAGAGTCATCATCATATCTAGCTATATTTACTACATGTCCTGTAGGATTAGGTCTTATCATTACTCCATGATTAACACTATTTGTTTTAATACAATAGTTCTCAAAAACTATTTCTTTAAATTGTTTGCTTGGGAATGGCCCTATTACTGGTCCCTGACAGTACTGTTGCCTGAGTATTGGTTGTTCAGATGCTGGATATACTAATTTTCTGGACCTACATTCATACATTCTTTTAACAACTTGTGTAAGGACACAATTAGGTTTTCTTAACATTTTTCATCAAACCTAAATGGCTCTCAAATGGAAATGCAGAAAATTCATTCAGTGAACCATACCTAGCAACATCATGTGGAATATGAATCAAATTGTGAATATTACAAACTAAATTTGTAAGGCCATACAATTCTGAAAAATGGTTCACAAAGGCAATCAGTAACTTCTGTCCTTTACTAATATTGCATTGAGCATTTCCTCTGGACATCAGAGTTACAGCAATGCTAAAAGGGAAAAAAAAAATTATAAACTATGCTCAACTTTATCTGCTAAGCAAACTGGGCCTGTGTACAATACAAAAAGAGCGAAATTCAGTTTCTTTAAATTTTTCTACAAAGTCAAGTGATCGTGGTTTTCTAGGGAACTCATCTGGCATATACATAGATATTTCTTCAAGCTTTTTTGAAATAAGCTTTTTTATAAGTCAAACCAGTGCGAACATTAAGTGGGCCTTTCAGCCACAAATACAGAAACTTTCTCATTACACCTATACAGAAGATGCTTTGGATCCAGCTTAAATTTAGTTACCATACCAATATTCAAAGCTGTCAAAGCTGATGATGATCACTATAATTTTCTCTAATGAAATCATCATCTGTTCTCAATGTTGCATTTATTTATGGAAATGTCATACTCTTCAGATTTTTACCATGCTGTGTACAGCATTCACATCCTGAGTATGAATTATGAGAAACAATGCACTTAAGGAACTATCTTGCAGGAGCATCATATGTAAAACAATGAATCTTAACAAAAATAAGTTTTCTCAAGAAACATATATCCATTGTTTATCTCCTGTAAATCTGTAATGAATTTTCTTAGATTATTTTGAGTATCTGTTGGTTTACAATCTCCAGAAAATACCTACAACATTTACAACTGATATTGCTTTTGTCTCACCACAAAACTGAACAAGGAGTGGCCAAAAATTGTTTATTGGAGCTTTTGTGCAGAGGTATTCCATCACCATTAACTTTCAATAACAAAGTAGATGGAAAACTAGGTATGACTGCTTCTGAAGCCAAGTTAAGGAACTGCTGAAGGGCATTCTTTATTCCAAAGTGATAGTACTCTCTACCACTTATTTTATCTATCTTATGGGATATGCTTGTAGGAGTTCTGTGTAATGTACAAAAATCAGTAAGCAGTTT
Source organism: Scylla paramamosain (assembly GCF_035594125.1). Taxonomy (NCBI): domain Eukaryota; kingdom Metazoa; phylum Arthropoda; class Malacostraca; order Decapoda; family Portunidae; genus Scylla; species Scylla paramamosain. The sequence continues at coordinate 7,984,967 of NC_087194.1, forward strand.
AGAATCATAATGCTCACTTATGGTGCACAGAAGATCTTTCAATGCAACATGACTGACATTATGATTGATAGCCCAGTTACAATGTAAGTCTTGAGCACTACTTTCTTTTTCATCAGTACTTTTTTCCTCTAATCCATCATCTTTTTCATTAGAAGTACTATTTTCTTGCTCTAATTTATTATCTCTTTCACAAATTCTATCATCTACTGTATCATTACTTTCTATTTGAGAATCACTTTCTGAAGAACTACCATTAGTTTCAATTTTATCAGCAATCTGCTACTTAAGCTTTTGTTGCAGTGTGAAGTGCTGCCAATACTATCACCATCATATTTGTCTGAAAATTTTTCATTATATGAACACTGCTGCCACTTTTCTATTCAGCCACCTTGTGTTTTGACTTACATTGCAAAGACCATCTACAAGTCATTGTCCTGTTTCATAAAATAATTATGGTGCATATATTTGCTATACAAAGACTCGCCTCAAATTTCCTGATAAGTAAACCAAAATGGCTTACATTGACATTGGCATGGACACTGACATTCACAAGAGAAATTTTGGTATTCACATCATGGAAGAAGATTCTGAATTATGCCTTGAATCACTTGCAAAATAGCTGGAGCAACTTGAAATTATACATGGATATAGTCCCTGTCCTCCCACAATATCAGGTAAAACAAAAGCATTACTGAAAGATTAATATGGCATGTTTTATCATTTATGCAATGTACTTCACTCTAATGCTGGACAGACTCATAAATTGTGTCTTATTCAAGGTACACAAACCTGAGTGCATTAATATACTATACTATCATTTGGAAATAATAAGGGAGGTATTAATTTTTTTAAATCTTTCCACGTTACATTAGGTTATGGTTACCTTAAGTTATGGTTAGGTTAGGTTATTTGGTTTAGTAGATTAGGTAAAGTAAGGTTAATTTTTTTTTTTTATTCTTTTACTCTTTCAGCAGTCTGAACATGGTTTTTCTTACAGTTCTCATTAGATAGAGCTTCTCATTCTGAATGTATTTCCACTGCAAATTATTTATAATGCTGACAACAATTTTTAAAAAATCTATCTTTTTTGAGGAAGCAAGGTAAGTTTGGTTAGGTTAGGTTAGGTTAGGGTTAATATGGAGATAAACTTAGCTTACTGTTTTTGAGACAATGACTTTATTTCTGGGCAATATATAATGCTTTCTCAAACTGAGGTAGATTTTTTGCCGAAAACCACAAAAAAAAGTGCCTTCTTTTAATTTTGAAATTAGCTGACCATAATTTTACCTAACCTAACCCATCAAACTCTGCCCAGAAACAAATAGTTGTGCCTAGGAATTGTGAACTGATCGAGCCACAGCAGACAGTGCAATGCCCACAGCCATTAGGCCTGCAATGAGGGTAGGGTACTGAGCAAAGATTTGTCAGTTCATTAACCTTTTACCCTGTTTTTTTTCTTTTGCTTTAACAAGTTTCTGGAAGCTGATATACATTGCATGGTATTCTGCAATCTTAATTCTATCTGATGTAAGTATTAACCTTGGAAGAAGACGCTAATGTTATCTCCATATTATTGTAGATTAGTTTTGGTTAGGTTAGTTTGATTAGGTTTGATTAGTCAGCTTAGGTTAGTTTGATTAAGTTTGATTAGTCAAGTTAGGTTAGTTTGATTAGGTTAGGTTATTTTGGTTAGGTTAAGTTAGTTTTGTTAGATTGAGTTAGGTGATGGTGCATGACAGCTGGCTGGCAGCCACAGCTAGCAGTGGCCAGTCCTCTCAGGAACATTACCATTGAGTGTTACTGCTGTCTTTCTAAGAATATTTGTGAGGACCAAACTTTTTTTTTTTTGGGGGGGGGTAGATTTTGGTGTTTTGTATAAGTCTACTTTTCATTTTTATCACAAATCATTAATTTCTGAGGTGGTGGGTGATCTCTGGGCTAAAAGATAATAACTAATGATTCGAGGGAAAAACAACAAGCAGATTAATTTGAAATGGGTTGAAAACTACCAGAAAAAAATAGTTTTGTTTGGAATAGAGAGATTGATGAAAGAGTAAAAAATTTACTGGGTTATCTATACATAGTATGGAAACCAAGCTCCCATTAGCTGTGAAAGTACAGCTACATGTGTGTATGGTTTACGTATATTGATGCAAGAAAATGATCTTAATTGGCCCTGCTGCACAATGCTTACTATCTTTGTTCATACATTTGCTGACCATTTCACTAATGCAAAAGTTAATCAGTACCTTTATTCTTTCAGCCCTTTCAGTGGTAAACTCTGGAACTCTCTTACTAGTTCCATTTTTCCTCTGTCCTATGACTTGAACTCTTTCAAGTGTGGAGTGTCAAAATATCTCTCCTGATTTTGGCTACACACTGACTTCTTAACTTTGTGAGCCAGCACTCAAGCGTGCTGTTTATTTATATTTTTTGCCTGGTTGGCTAGTTTACCTGATGCATATATATATATATATATATATATATATATATATATATATATATATATATATATATATATATATATATATATATATATATATATATATATATATATATATATATATATATATATATATATATATATATATATATATATATATATATATATATATATATATATATATATATATATATATATATATATATGCATCAGGTAAACCAGCCACTGACCATTTTGGTGAACTAGCCTTCAGCTTTGCTATACTCCATGACCTAGAGTAATTGGTGCAACACCCTACTCGTATTCCAGACTGTCTTGGAGATAAGTCCAACATTCTTTATCTTTTCATATATGCATCAGGTAAACCAGCCACTGACCATTTTGGTGAACTAGCCTTCAGTTTTGCTATACTCCATGATCTAGAGCAATTGGTGGAACACCTTACTCGTATTCCAGACCATCTCGGAGATATGCCCAACATTCTTCACCTTTTCCTAACCTCTAATCCTTCTGCTTATGCTGTAACCCTCTCTTCTCTGTTGGGCTCCTCTGATACAATCTCATCATATCTGTATCTTGTCCTATTGTTCCATTCTCTTCTCAAGATCCCCTTAAACAGAGGTGCCTCTGGCGTTTTGCCTCTGCTAGTTGGGGGGTACTTGAGGAGGTATTTTGCTGAATTTCCTTAGAATGACTACAGCTTCTGTGACAGAGACCCATCTCTGTGTGCTAAGCATATAACAGAAGTGATAGTGTCTGGCATGGAGGCTCACATTTCTCACTCTTTTTTTTTTTTTTTTACCTAAACCTTCCACACCTTGGCTTAACACAGCCAGTTCTCGTGCTATACATGATAGAGAGGTGACCCACAAAAGATACTTAAGCCTTCCATCAACAAAATCTCATGCACTTTATGTTTCTGCTTAGAACCATGCCAAGTCTGTTCTCCAACTAGCCAAAAACTCCTTCATTAATAGAAAGTGTCAAAATGTTTCAAGATCTAACTTCCCTCATAGCTTCTGGCATCTAGCCAAAAACATCTCCAATAAATTTGCTTCTTCTTCTTTCCCTCCTTTATTTCAAGCGGATGGCACCACTGCTATCACATCTATCTCTAAAGCTGAACTCTTCGCTCAAACATTTGCTAAAAACCAGCTTGGATGATTCAGGGCTTTGTTCCTTCCTCTTCTCCAACCTCTGACTACTTCATGTTACCTTTTAAAATTCTTCACAGTTATGTTTTTTATGCCACTCTACTGGTGATCTTCTGGCTTTCCTTACTGAGTCTTGGTCATCCTCTTTTAGAGATTTTGGTGAAACTTTTGCTGTTGCTTTAGACATATCAAAAGCTTTTGATAGAATCTGGCACGAAGTTTTGATTTCCAAACTACCCTCCTATAGCTTCTATCCTTCTTTCTGTAACTTCTCAAGTTTCCTTTCTGACCATTCTTTTGCTGCTGTGGTAGACGGTCACTGTTCTTCTTAATCTATTAACAGTGGTGTTTCTCAGGGTTCTGCCCTGTCACCCACTCTCTTCCTATTTTTCATCTATGATCTTCTAAACCAAACTTCTTGTCCTATCCACTCTTATGCTGATGATACTACCCTGCACCTTTCCATGTCTTTTCACAGATGTCCAACCATTCAGGAATTAAACAGTTCATACAGGGAAGCCACAGAATGCCTGACTTCTGATCTCTCTAAAATTTCTGATTGGGGCAGAGCAAACTTGATATTGTTCAGTGCCTCAAAAACTTAGTTCCTCCATCTATTAACTCTACAGAACCTTCCATACAACTATCCCCTCTTCTTCAATGACACTCAACTCTCCCCTCTTCTACACAGATTATCCTCAGTCTGTCCTTTTCTTATAATCTAAACTGGAAACTTCATATCTCATCTCTAGCTAGAACAGTTTCTATGAAGTTAGACGTTCTGAAACGTCTCTGCCAGGTTTTCTCACCCCTACCAAGCTGCTAACTCTGTACAAGGACCTTATATGTCCATGTATGGAGTATGCTTCACATGTCTGGGAGGATTTCACTCATACTGCTCTTCTAGACAGGGTGGAATCAAAAGATTTTTGTCTTATCAACTCCTCTCCTCTAACTGACTGTCTTCAGCCTCATTTTCATTGCTGCAGTGTTGCATTGCTAGCTGTCTTCTACCACCATTTTCATGTTAACTCCTCTTTTGATCTTGCTAACTGCATGCTGCCTCTCCTCCAATGGCCTAGCTGCACAAGACTTTCTCTCACCCCTATTCTGTCCACTTCTCTAATGCAAGAGTTAACCAGTATTCTCAATCATTCACCCCTTTCTTTGGTAAACTCTGGAACTCTGTGCCAGCTTCTGTATTTCCACCTTCTTATGACTTGAACTTCTTCAAGAGGGAGATTTCAAGATGGTTATCCTTCAATTTTTGACTACTGCCTTAGACCCTGTTTGGGGACTGGCAACTCAGTGTTTTTTTTTTTTTTTATATTGGATTTTCGTTGCCCTTGGCTGATGTTCCTTCTATATGTAAAAATAAAAAAAACATAATTGCTTCAGTTGCTGTACCATAATTTGGTTATCAAACAAAATTACTTGATTTCAAATACTAGATGTAATAAAAGCTGACATTTATGACTAATTTATAGTTTCTGTAAATATTTCCTTTGTTTTTTTATATATTTGGAGGAGAGATAGTAATTCAGTCTTTGAAATAAGTTAAATGTGATCTGGTTGAAGAGCCTCAATGTAAACAAAGAAAGTTTATTGCTCAGGGCTGCGTTTTCGAGTGCAACTTGGGACGCACAGAGCATCCAGGATGCCTGAATCGCCCTATCAGATACTTTTGGGTGCCTCTCAGGTAACATAAATAAAGCCATGCCATTGCTATGGTAATGGGGGAGTCCACAAGATGGCCCACACTGATTTTCCTGCTGTTGACTTTAATTCTGCAGCACTAGCTGCCCTGCTTGATGAGTTTCTTGATGAAGAGCAAGAAATGGAAGTCGCATTGGCAGTCACTACAGGGAGGGCTCAAATGATTGAAAGAGCACCAAAAGAGAAGGAGGAAAGGCACCGACAGCTGATTCAGATGGAGGGATACAATGAGCATGCTGTTCTGCTGTATAGTAACCAAGAATTCAAAGCACACTTCAGGATGGAAAAAACAAGCTTTGATTTAAGACACATCTTTCAAGAAGTATGATATACAGGAAATTTGTGGTTATGTACTTCTAAGTATGTATAGAACTGGCCACTGCACCTCCCCTTACCATGATTCTTACCATGATGAGTGTCATGGTCCCTCATCAGTTACTGCTGCTTCCCTTCATTTTTAATATCACTCACTTATCTGCTTAATATTTATTTAGGTAAATTTGCAGTTTCAACCAATACTGTCCCCTTGACCACCCCCTAACCTACTGGACCTCCCCACAAGGTAAACTAACCTAACCTAGCATTTTGTAACCTAACTGGGAGGAATTTGCCCCCTGGACGCCAGCTAACATTTTATTACCTCTTAACCAGGAGGTTTCATCCCGCCAGACTGTTTCTAAAGTAAGCTATCATAACCAAACATTTTTTTTACCAAACTGGGAACTTGTCCCCACTGGACTCCACTATGAGGTAAACTTATTATTAATTTCTGATAGGGTAAAATGTGGTTAAAAATACTCTGAACAGTGAGATGTAGACACTGTGGTGTTATGTAGGGTTGAAACAGCAATAAAATCTTTATTCATTTCGTTATTTTTTTTTTTTTTTATTTATTTATTTTTTGGTGGGGGTTAAGGTTATGTTAGGGGTTTGTTGGTTTGGGATGGTTAAGTGTTAGGTGGGTTTGATTATGTTAGGATAGGTATGGTTTGGTTAAGTTAAGCTAGGAAGAAAAACCTAAATTAAGTAACATTTACTAACATTTTAAATACTGCATAAAGATCATCAATATGTAAATTAAAAGATGGTAACAAAAAAATGCACTAGTAATGCATTTTAAAAAGTTGAGACAGATAACCCACAAGTACTTTTTTTCTTTTATTCAATAGAATGATTGTTAATACATATTTTTCATCCCAGAGAATGGTAGCTCATACGTACATTAAAAAAAAAAGAAAAAAAAAAAAAAATATATATATATATATATATATATATATATATATATATATATATATATATATATATATATATATATATATATATATATATATATATATATATATATATATATATATATATATATATATATATATATATATATATATATATATATATATATATATATATATATATATATATATATATATATATATATATATATATATATATATATATATATATATATATATATATATATATATATATATATATATATATATATATATATATATATATATATATATATATATATATATATATATATATATATATATATATATATATATATATATATATATATCATGATTCTCATTCACAACTTCATTTTAATGTATATTTTGACCTGTTGTGCATATTTTCTGTTATCTATTAGACATATACAAAAGGTCAATGAAAATGCATGACAGGCTTTTAGGATATTACATAAACACCATTTGATCTGGGCCTGATTGAATTTAGGAAGGCTAGGTATGATTATGTTTATTGTTGTTGTAAGGTCATAAACAAGTAAGATACGTCTGTATAAAAAAAAAATCAAGCACCAGTACGTAGAAATTAAGCTTATAGGAAAAACTTACCTTTATTTCTTATTTTCAACTAGCATATTATATTGCATAAAGAATAAACAACTGAATTCATGCATTAATTTTCCTACCCACATTTCTGTACCTACGAAATGCGCAGAAATACATATTATTTTTTCACTTTTCCGTATCACAGATCTAGTATTAAAGTGGAAAAAATAAAGTAGCAGTATCACAAACAATATCACAGACAGGAAATCCTTCAATGTATTGGAAACAGAAAAATGTTGAAAGACAAATAAGGCCAGTTGTAAGGGAAGAAACACAGTGTAATATTTACAAATTCTTATTAAGGAAAAGAATCATGTTGATGTTCTTTTCCTTAAGGCTGCTATGCCTGTGTGAAATCAATTCACCTGCCTTGGAGAACAATTGCTCTGATGGAACAGATGATGAAGGTGTGCACATAAATTTCTTTGCCCTGTGGTTTAGGGAAGAGGCTGGCATGTTCCTTCCACCATACAAGTGGATCGCTGTTTCTCCTTATGTGTGGCTCCTCAATGTACTGCTGCAGTTCAGTGTACAGGCCTGTGGATGGCTGAGTCATGACATGTGACGTCTTTTCAATTTTGCTGTCAAACATACTCCACAGGGACTTTTTATGTGGTTGTGGTGTGTTCTTGACAAGTTCGGGTTGGCTGATGTGCTGGCACTAGGCTCCTCTGTACTTAGCAGACCTGTTAATCTCTCTTCCACTATTTTTATATTTGATGTGTTGGCAAATAGTACCTTTTTAAATCTAGGATCTAAAAAGGTGGATGCTGCCAGGAAGAACTTTCCTTCTACTGCGGAGAATCTCCTTTCCATTTGCAGTTAGAAATCCCTGCTGAGAGAGATAGAGTTGGTCAGGGTTTCCATGTCGTCGCATGAATTTATATAGTCTTGAATCACTCTCACAATTGATATGATTTTAGAGAGGGAAGTGACCTTTTCCATCGATATTTCTTTGGTAGCCTCTTCAAAGGCCTCCAGTGCATTGACAATGCTCTGAAGGAGCATATTGTCATCTTCATTCAGACACATGTTGCTCTTGCCAAGCAAGCACAGAGTGGTGGTGATGAGTTCACTCTATTCAAGATATTTTTCCATCATGTAATATGTTGTTTTCTGCCTGGTATCAACAGGGAGCAGGCTGCTCCTTTGCTGGGACCAGTCATGGTGGGTGTTTATCCATGTGGTGAACCACCCGTGCTGGCAGCTGCTGCTACAGCTGTCAGTGTAGTCAAGGAGTGTTCTGCCTGTCGTGTGTGTGCTGCCCCACTACTTGTCAAGGCAGGAGTGGATGGCAAGGAAGTTGAGGGTCAGGCAGTGTGTGTTGAAAGCTATGCTATTGTGAATAGCTGGCAGAGAGAGGAAGACGGAGATTTGTTGCTCCATTTTGATGTGCCATCCACAGTTAAGGAGGCACGGGTGCTAGAAGCATGTAGCAGCCTGGTGCTTTGTTGTTTTTGGTGTAACCATGCAGGTCAGGCTGGCAAGCCTGATGACTTCTTGTCTGGGGCCCCTCTCCGTTATGCTATGGCCGGTGTTATTTCCCCTGGTGTGGGGTTTGTTTGTAGTGTCAAATATGGGACATATCCTTCTTAAATTGGGATCAAAGGCCAGGAAAATAACAGTCAGCTGCTAGAGTGGTTCTTATTCCTCTCTTGTTCTTAGAGTCTACAAACCATCAAATTATGATCTGTAACAGTTATCTTTAATTGCTCAAATCATCATAAAAATTCATACAAATAATTATTGTATTTTCTTTCTGTTGACCTTAACTCAAATTATCTCAATTAAATCAATATTATAACTATCACAATGAGAACAGTGAAGATTCACAGATGTTATTGGAACGCTAAAGTAAATAAGAAAATCGTGTTCACTGAAAATTTCTTGGCTAACTAAACTAAATTAAATCAACTCACAAAAAGTAAATTTAATATTTGACATATAGTGTTGCTTGCCCGATTCCTTCCGGGGCAAGTAGAGATGATGTTATTGACATGAACATTATGGCGTCTTGTTGAGAGGCAGCACTGAGTGAGGCTGCCTGTGATAGTGTGTTGCTTGCCACTTGGGAGGCCTCCTCAGCATTGCTGGGGGTTGCTGTTGGCCAAGCTGCTGTTATTTGTCAGGTGCTGGGCCCAAAAAGTGTAGTATGTGTTCGTAGATGTCGGCTTCCTTGAAGCAACAAGGTATTGGGTCTGATGAGAGAGGCTTGCATACAGGAGCAGTTGCAGGAACCAGTAGGGCTGGCCCAGTGGCACATTGGCCAGGCTCATGTTGGAGCCAGGGTTTGTTTTGTGATGACCACATGCAGGTGTTTGGCTCTGTGTGCAGGGATGTGTGTGCTGCATTCTGGAAAGGAGCAGCTGTCAGCTTGCTATGGTGATACCTGTGTCATCAAGGGGCCAGTGGGAGGAATGAGGCGTAGTAGTGTTGCATCTGACAGTGAGACACAGACTTGATGGTGTCACACCCGGGAAGGAGTATATTGTTTAGTTGAGAGAGGCCCAAGGGTGCCTCTGAGTTTTGCCAAGAAAGTGGCATTTTTATTTTGTCAGTTTTATGGGTGTGGCACGGAGGCTCCATGGAGCCAAGAGTGGGCAAGCAGGGGTGATATGGGCAGTGTAGGCCCAATTGAGACTTCTGTTTGGCTGGGATGTATTTTGCCTGGCTCTGCTGTGATAGTGTACCAGGAGACTATGGTCCCTGATGGGCACATTGAATTGTACAAGGATGCAGGGATGTCATTGTTGCATGGTGACTCTGGAGCTTATACTGTGTGGAGGAGAAGATACAGATGGAGTAGACCATGTAGTGAGAAGAGGAGAGGTGAGAGTTGGAGAGGTAGACCAGGCAGAGGACCGAGAAGACGACGGAGGTGGAGGAGGTGTGACGAGTCACAGGCAGAGTAAGTGCAGCTGTGGCTGCTGAAAAAGAGATCTTAATAAGATGCCCTGCAGAAGAAAGCTTGCACATCAGTGAAGCCGTGAAGACCGCAGGTCCTGGCATAGTACCAGAGATGGGTCTAGGACAGGGGTGGGGAACTTTCGTTCTGTCAAGGGCCATTTAGATATTTTTAATATAATTCGCGGGCCATAAAAAGTTATCAATTATTTTTTCACTCATTTAACTCACCTCTAATGTGATGGCTGGAACTGCTTCTCTTTGGCGAGGCGCGTGATGTTAGGTGGTACTGTTGATGATGCTACTCGCAACTGGTTTTCCAGGTTTGCATCGGTCAGTCTGGAGCGCAGTCTACTCTTTGCCAGGGTAAGTTTTGAGAAGAACTGCTCGCAGCAGTAAGTCGTTCCGAACACAGATGCATATTTCAGTGCATGTCTCCTCAAAATAGGAAAATCATCAGCACTTACGTAACGTCTGTAGAACTCAAGCAGTGAGAGGTTGTTGTACCTAGCTTTCAGCTCATCATCGCTTTGCAGCTGAATTATTTCGTGTTGCAGGTTATCAGGCACATCAGCTGGTTCCACATTAAATGGTGTAGCGAAGATGTTCAACTCCTGTTGTTTACTTTTCACGTCCTTGAACCTTTCACTAAATGCCTCAATTAGTTTCGCACACTCACCAGCATATTCATCCGTTGTAGAAGGATTTTGTTCTTGCAGAGTGGGGAAATGCACAGTGTTACTTCTTTCGAGTTGCACTTTCCACAGCTTTAATTTAGCTTCAAATGATTTCACGTGTGAAAGCAGAGAGCTGAGAAGCTGGTTGGGGCCCTGCAGCTTGACGTTCAGCTCTGAGAGATACTTGGTAATGTCAACCATGAAAGCAAGATCACACAGCCACTTGCTATCACTGAGTTCCCTGACAGGTGTTCCCTTCATCTCCATGAATTGCTTGACTTCATCACGCAGTTCATAAAAGCGCATAAGCATTTTCCCACGACTCAGCCACCGCACTTCACAATGATAAACAAGATCACCGTACTCTGAGGCAAGATCATTCAGTAACTCCTTAAACTGGCGGCTGTTTAGCCCTCTGCTCTTGATAAAATTTATGCATGACACTACTGTTGTCATTACATTATTGAGCCTCAATGACAATGCACATAAATTTTCTTGATGTATGATGCAGTGGCATATTATTAAATCACTTGGATCAAGACAGAGACGATTCAGTTCTTTCTTAACAAAAGCAATTAACCCTTTTTGTGAGCCAACCATGGCTGGAGCTCCATCAGTAGTGAGGCCACTTAACTTTTCAAATGTTAACTCTAGTTTGTTCATTGACGAAACAAGACTCTCAAACAAGTCCTCACCAGTTGTGGTGCCATGCATGGCTTCCAATGACAGCAATTCCTCTCGTGTGTCAAACTCGGCCGTTATTCCACGAACAAAAATGGCCAGTTGGGCGGTATTTGTTATGTCTGTTGTCTCGTCACAAGCCACAGAGAAGAACTGGAAATCTCTTGCAGAATCCTTCAGTGTTTTATGAATATCTTGTGCTAAGTCAGTAATCCGATCTGAGACGGTTCTACGAGACAAACTAACACTCTGAAATAACTGAAGTTTGTCTGGCGCTAGCAACTCCGCAGCTTTAACGATGCACTCTTTCACAAACTCTCCCTCTATGTGAGGCTTCAGCTTCTTGGCAATTAGGTCACTCAGTGCATAACTCGTCTGAATAACGTTGTCTCTGTCACACCGAGGTCTTGTGAAAGAGGCTTGTTGTGATTCTAAACACCGCCGAAGAGCATTGATTTTATCCAGACGCATTTGTCCTCCCAAATCACTGAGCTTAGCATGTTTTGAGCTGTAATGATGCTCCACATTGGCCTTCTTCATTACTGCTAACGCATCCCCACAAACTAGGCACACAGGTTTGCCTTTCACTTCAACAAAAAAATAATCGTTTGTCCACTTCTCTTGGAAGGCTCGACATTCTGCATCTACTTTTCTTTTCTTTGCAGTCGCCATTTGTAGGACGTCACACCACGTGATAACTACCCAGTGTGTATTAACAGTTCTACAGCGTCCACACTCGATAAATGCCTAGCACTGACTGCCCGGCCCGCGGCCCGCCTAGCTGAGTCACTGCAGTACAGACAGACAGGCGGCTGACGAGAAGCATACGTGTACCGTACACGGTCCCGCCTGTGGATGCTATGGCAACATTCAGCTCAAGGCCATACAAGTGCTCTTAGCTGATGCTAGCAGTGCAAAGAAAAACAGTCACAAAATAAAAAATCAAGAAATATAATTATATTCAAGAGTATGACGCTGCTAAACTGCCGAGTTCATAGATAATTAATTGAATTTAAATAACCTGCAGCCAGCACATAATAAAATTACATTATATATTATTCATTCATGAGATATGAAATAGCATTTATGAACTGCCTTGCGGGCCTGATCAAATTGTCTTGGGGGCCTTATACGGCCCGGAGGCCGGACGTTCCCCACCCCTGGTCTAGGAGGAGTAGGATGAGGAGAAAGAAAAAATGGCAGTCCAGGTTGAAGGACCTAGTGGGAGCCCTATTATTTCTAGTTATGTATTAATTATTTGCCAGTGCTATAGTTGCCTCTGATGTTGTGTGATAATTATGCAGTTGTTTAAGTCAGATGATGTACCTGACTACTTGTGTGTTCCTAAAATTTTAGTAAGCTTTTGTATAGCTTCTGAAAATTTTCATTTTATGAGGGGGCATGTAATGTGCAGCATGTGATGAAATGAAAAAAAATAAAATTATAAAAGAGAAAAGATAATGAGAGAGAGAGAGAGAGAGAGAGAGAGAGAGAGAGAGAGAGAGAGAGAAATGGGTCCAGATGCCAGCTTATGTTGCTGAGTGGCTGCCTGCTACTAGTAACTTAGTATGAGAATTTTTGTGCTCAGACACTCTCCTTCCTTGATTAATTTATGTCTTTTCCCATTGGTCAACCAGTTTAAGTCACACGCAGTTCACAGCAGAAGAGTTGCCCTTGGCAATGAGGTAATCAGTGTTCATCTGGCCCCCTTTGTTTGCTCATGAGAAATTTTAGAATCAGTGTTCTATTCAAGTGGAGATAGTGTGAGAAGCGATGTGGGCATGTGTTTTTTTTTTTTTTATTATGTAGGAGGGATACTGGCCAAGGGCAACAAAAAAACAATGAATAAAAAAAAAAAAACACCACTGAGATGCCAGTCCCAGAAAAGGGTCCAAAGCGGCAACCAAAAATTGAAGGATAAGTGTCTTGAAACATCCCTCCTGAAGGAATTCAAGTCATAGGAAGTGGAAATATAGAAGCAAGTAGGGAGTTCAGAGTTTACTAGAGAAAGGGATGAATGATTGAGAATACTGGCTAACTCTTGCATTAGAGAGGTGGACAGAATAGGGGTGAGAGAAAGAAGAAAATCTTGTGCAGCAAGGCAGCGGGAGGAGGGAAGGCATGCAGTTAGCAAGATCAGAAGAGCAGTTAGCATGAAAATAGTGGTAGAAGGCAGCTAGAGATGCAGCATTGTGGCATTCTGTGGCTTCCTTGCATGAAATGTTTATTTCCTGAAGTGCTGAACATCTATGAAAAGACATGGAAAAGTGCAGGGTGGTATCATCAGCATGGGAGCGGATAGGACGAGAAGTTTTGGTTTAGAAGGTCATTGATGAATAATTAGAAGAGAGTGGGTGACAGGACAGAACCCTGAGGAACACCACTGTTAATAGATTTAGGAGAAGAACAGTGACCGTCTACCACAGCAGCAATAGAATGGTCAGAAAGGAAACTTGAGATGAAGTTACAGAGAGAAGGATAGAAGCTGTAGGAGGGTAGTTTGGAAATCAAAGCTTTGTGTGTGTGACGTACCCCACCAGACACCTGCCGAAACGATAATTACTCCTAGTGAGGTCTAAAGCACTGTTCAGGGGGTGCTGTGAACTTATCATTAAACTCAGCTGTGACCTCACTGAACGTTTCCCTTTGTGTCTCACAACACAAGCGGGCAGTCACAGCCTGCCCTCTAAAGACAACTCTCTTCCTCCACACAAAACTACAAGCACCTAATAACACACACACCCTTCACTCAAAAATGTTAAAATCATCATGGCGACTCCTACACCAGCCTTGGAGTCCCCATCTGGGGAGGGGACCATAAATGTCTCCAGGTCGGACAGCCTTTCTGTCGACGACCCTAAGTGTCTTGATACCCCCCTCAACTTTTTCTTCATTAACTTCTGCAACATTTGCGGTCTAAGATCTAATTTTCAATCTGTAGAACACCACCTCTCCTCTTCTAAACCTCATCTTCTCTTCCTCACTGAAACTCAGGTGTCTGAGGCAACTGACAGTAGCTCCTTTTCTGTTCCCTCCTACTTTCTCTATCCTCATTTTCGATCCAAAGCTGGATGCTGCGTTTACGTGTGCAATGACTTAACCTGCTCTCGTGCCCACGCTCTTGAATCTTCCGAGTTTTCCACGACTACAGAGTCACTCTCATACTAAATTTATCTGTGCTGTGTACCTCTCTCCTAACTCCTCTGACTATAAGAAATTCTTTGACTACTTAACTTCCAAAGTGGAGCACATTCTGACCCTCTTCCCTTTTGCAGAGATCTCCATTCTTGGAGACTTAAGTGTTCACCACCAGCTTTGGCTTTCCTTTCCCTTCACTGACCATCCTGGTGAACTAGCCTACAACTTTGCTATCCTCCATGACCTAGAGCAATTAGAGACGTCGCAGTGAGCGTTTTGATACCAGATAGCGCCAGAATTTTTAATTCTCACCGGAAAATAAATACTTTTTGGGGCAAGGTTTTACAAGCTTACAAAGGTGTATCGTTGCACAGTAATGCGTCTGAATTTTAAGTCAATTGATTTCGTGATAACTGACAGCACATGACATTGTTTGAGCTTCTATTCATAATTTCAGATGATATTCTTAAAAGAGCCTATAAGTGTATCAAGGCAGGCAATCTGTAATTTTCTACTGACCTCAATGGAAGTATACTAATATATACTTGCATTTTCATTTACTAAACAACAGGCAAATCCATTTAATGTAGAGAAAATATAATTTTGTATCAGAGACTTTATTTTTGCGGTACGATCACTATCCTCAGGTACTTGGGCAGCGAGCAAACCAAAACACAGGACCACGCTTACTCGACTACCTTGCACAATGGATACATCACCGCCACAATCATGGATTACAGCGGAATTAAGAAAATTCCTGAAAGAACGAGCTATACCCTATTCTGGATATAGTAAAGCAAAGTAAAGGCCTTTGTATCGGCAGAACTGAGAGGCTATTGTTTACACTTTACACTCCTTCCTAACGGTGCGCGGCGCTTTCTTTAACTGAAGAATCATGATCAACATAAGTACGTCGTACGTCCGCCAGCGGTGCTGTTCTTTTTTTTATTTCACTGATTACCTTCATACACAGGACGTGTCAGTGATATCTGATATTTTTCAACATTCCCAGATAAAATGCACAAGCCGAAATCAACATCCTTTTATTTTTACTGTTCATACTTACTTAAAAAAAAATCATTACCTATTTTTAGTTTTATCTTATAATTCAATTAACAAAGCCTTATCATACACCAGTAAGTATGAATATTAATATTAAGGGTTATGTTTTTAATTTTAGATACACTTGTGCAGCAATTCATGCTGTACTTTTCCTGCACATCAATTTCAAATTTAGCTAAGACACCCCTTTGCCCCAGGAAATCGGAGACAATTAAAAATGCTGGTGCTGATAGGTATCTACCAGCCTCACTGCGACGTCTCTAATTGGTGCAACACCCTACTCGTATTCCTGACCGTCTTGGAGATATGCCCAACATTCTTGACCTTTTCCTGACCTCTAATCCTTCTGCTTATGCTGTCACCTTTTCTTCTCCATTGGGCTCTTCCAATCACAATCTCATATCTTTATCTTGTCCTATCACTCCAATCCCTCCTAAGGATCCCCCGAAGCGAAGGTTCCTCTGGCGTTTTGCCTCTGCTAGTTGGGGGGACCTGAGGAGGTATTTTGCTGATTTTCCCTGGAATGACTACTGCTTCCGTGTCAGAGACCTGTCTTTGTGTGCTGAGCGCATAACAGAGGTGATAGTGTCTGGCATGGAGGCATACATTCCTCACTCTTTTTCTCATCCTAAACCTTCTAAACCTTGGTTTAACACAGCTTGTTCTCGTGCTATACATGATAGAGAGGTGGCCCACAAAAGGTACTTAAGCCTTCCATCACCAGAATCTCATGCACTTTATATTTCTGCCCGGAACCATGCCAAGTCTGTTCTCCAACTTGCCAAAAACTCCTTCATTAACAGAAAATGTCAAAACCTTTCAAGATCTAACTCCCCTCGTGATTTCTGGCATCTAGCCAAAAATATCTCCAATAACTTTGCTTCTTCTTCTTTTCCTCCTCTACTTCAACCAGATGGCACCACTGCTATCACATCTATTTCTAAAGCTGAACTCTTTGCTCAAACCTTTGCTAAAAACTCTACCTTGGACGATTCTGGGCTTGTTCCTCCCTCTCCTCCACCCTCTGACTACTTCATGCCACCTATTAAAATTCTTAGCAATGATGTTTTCCATGCCCTTGCTGGCCTAAATCCTCGAAAGGCATAATGACCTGATGGGGTCCCTCCTATTGTTCTCCGAAACTGTGCCTCCGTGCTTGCACCTTGCCTAGTCAAACTCTTTCAGCTCTGTCTGTCAACATCTACCTTTCCTTCTTGCTGGAAGTTTGCCTACATTCAGCCTGTTCCTAAAAAGGGTGACCGTTCTAATCTCTCAAACTACTGTCCTATTGCTTTAATTTCCTGCCTATCTAAAGTTTTTGAATCTATCCTCAACAGGAAGATTCTTAAACATGTATCACTTCACAACCTTCTATCTGATCGCCAGTATGGGTTCCGTCAAGGCTGCTCTACTGGTGATCTTCTGGCTTTCCTTACTGAGTCTTGGTCATCCTCTTTTAGAGATTTTGGTGAAACTTTTGCTGTTGCCTTGGACATATCAAAAGCTTTTGATAAAGTCTGGCACAAAGCTTTGATCTCCAAACTACCCTCCTACGGTTTCTATCCTTCTCTCTGTAACTTCATCTAAAGTTTCCTTTCTGACCGTTCTATTGCTGCTGTGGTAGACGGTCACTGTTCTTCTCCTAAATCTATTAACACTGGTGTTCCTCAGGGTTCTGTCCTGTCACCCAATCTCTTCTTATTATTCATTAATGATCTTCTAAACCAAACTTCTTGTCCTATCGACTCCTACACTGATGATACCACCCTACACTTTTCCACGTCTTTTCATAGACGTCCAACCCTTTAGGAGGTAAGCATATCATGCAGGGAAGCCACAGAACGCCTGACTTCTGATCTTTCTAAAATTTCTGATTGGGGCAGAGCAAACTTGATATTGTTCAATGCCTCAAAAACTCAATTCCTCCATCTATCAACTTGACACAACCTTCCAGACAACTATCCCCTCTTCTTCAATGACACTCAACTGACCCCCTCTTCTACACTGAACATCCTCGGTCTGTCCTTTACTTATAATCTGAACTGGAAACTTCACATCTCATCTCTAGCTAAAACAGCTTCTATGAAGTTAGGTGTTCTGAGACGTCTCAGCCAGTTTTTCTCGCCCCCCCAGCTGCTAACTCTGTACAAGGGCCTTATCCATCCATGTATGGAGTATGCTTCACATGTCTGGGGGGCTTCCACTCATACTGCTTTTCTAGACAGGGTGGAATCAAAAGCTTTTCGTGTCATTAACTTCTCTCCTCTAACTGACTGTCTTCAGCCTCTCTCTCACTGCCGCAATGTTGCATATCTAGCTGTCTTCTACCACTATTTTCATGCTAATTGCTCTTCTGATCTTGCTAACTGCATGCCTCCCCTCCTTCTGCGGCCTCACTGCACAAGACTTTCTTCTTTCTCTCACCCCTATTCTGTCCACCTCTCAAACGCAAGAGTTAACCAGTATTCTCAATCATTCATCCCTTTCTCTGGTAAACTGTGGAACTCCCTGCCTGCTTCTGTATTTCCACCTTCCTATGACTTGAATTCCTTCAAGAGGGAGGTTTCAAGACACTTATCCACTAATTTTTGACCACTGCTTTGACCCTTTTATGGGACTGGCATTTCAGTGGGCATTTTTTTTCATTAGAAAGTTTTTAGCTGAATTTGTGTGTACACTCAAAGTGGAAGGAAAAGATATGAAAAACAGAAATACAGTAGAAGGGTAAGATTTCCTGGGCCATCTGGGTTGCTATTTTTATTTTAGGAGGTTAAAGTTAGTGGGGAATGGTTCTCTTTCTGTTGTCCAGAGGCTTTTAGGGAACCACTGATTTAGACAGTCAGGAGCTGATTTGTTTAGTTACTGCAAGGCTCTTAATGGCTCCCAACCCTCTTCGTCCATCTTTCTCCAGATTCATTCTGCCATCTCCTGTTGATGGCTAGTATGGAGGCCCTGTTGTGGAGGTTCTCAGCTGTTGTAAAATCATCCTATCTTATGTTGTAGACGGCAGGTCCTGGCAGGTCCTGGAACCTATAGAGGGTGGTGACGGCTTCTCTTGCCTGGGCTTCCCTCTGTGCCATGTGGCATTTGTAGCCTCTAGTTTTTATTTGAAGGCCAAGCAGCCTTCCCTGTGGTAAAAAATCTACCACCTCTTTGTTGACCAGTAATGGTGCTGGGTTGTGGATGGCAATGGGAATGGCTGTGAACTTCATGATGTTCATTTTGATCTTTCACTCTGCTTCATGCAGATTCACTCAATGGATCTCCCTCCCAGTGTGGGCGTTGAGCATCTGGCTGGATCTGCCTGGGTGGAAGATCACCTGTAACACGACATCAGCATACAGGATGTTGACTTCAGATCTTGATGATGAATAGTCGCAGGTGAAGATGGAGTACAGGAGGGGGGACAGTACACTACCCTGAGGTACCCCCATGTGAAGGGAGAATGAAGGCCCAGATGATTCCCAACTTTGATCCTAGCTGTCCTGTTCAATGGCAAGTCACGCAAGAGGCACTCTACATGGTCTGGTAGTCCAAGCTGCAGGAGCCTATACTTAAGTCCCACGTACCAGACCCTGTCAAATGCCTTGCTGATGCCTCGCAGGATCAGGTCACATCTGGAGTTAGAGGCCTGGTGGATGGCCAACATCTCACTGGCAATGGCCATGGCATGGACTGTCCCCCATCTCCTCCTAAAGGCATACTGCACAGCATTCAGGAGGCTTTCATGTTCCAGGTAGTCACTGAGCCGCCTTCGAGTGACCCTCTCCAACATCTTCCTGGGTACATCCAGCAGGGATATTGACCTGTAGTTCTTGGGGTGGGAAGGTGGTTTCCCAGGCTTGGGAATCAGCCTCATCACTGCCCCCTTCAAGCCATCTGGGAAGTATCCTGCAGAGAGAGTCGCATTAAAGATGTCCTGTAGTCGACATAGTGCCAAACCTGGAATGTGGGACAAATGTGGTGAGTCTCTGGTCAGCCTTGCAGATCTGCCGCACCATGTGGGCATGTCCTGTGAACGTTCTGTGTCATAAAACTTTGCACAATGTCTCTGTCAATGTGTGCATCTGCCTCGTCTTTGTCCTCCTCCTCCTCTTCCTCCTCCTCCTGAAAAACTCTCTCCCATGTGGTCGTAAAAAGTCTCATTGACTTAACTCCGTTTTTGTCAATTAGGTATGAGTCCATGGTGGTCTTGTGTCCTGATAGTTGTTTTAGTTTTTGCCAAAATTGTCGAGGGTCAGAGTACTTATCTGTCAATTCCTCTAAGGTACGTCACCAGTGTCTTTGGGATTCCTTGCGTCTGGGGTCATGGAGTGTTTGTCATAGCTGCATGTAATGTCTGTAGTTGTCTGTTGTCCATCCTAAATGTGCAGCCCTATCATGTAGTGTCCGAAACTGTATTTTGGTTAGTTGTGTGGACCGTGATGGTCTGGGACAGGGGATAGTTCTGTATCTGCGTCGAGGAATATGTCTATTGGCTGTCATTTTCACCGTCTCTGTCCATGTCTCTAGCACCTCATCTATGTCTTCCAGTGTCCTCCTGGAGATGTCAGGCTGGCTGGTCATGTCTTAAGTTCTCATCTGCTTCAAAGACATCCCAATCTGTCCTGTGAACTGCATAAGGATTAGTAGTAGAAATTAGAATAGGAGAAGTAGATATGTCTAGAATAACAGGGATATGATCACTAGTCGTCATTGTTCCTGGGTACATGAAAGAGTGAAGAAAATTATTCCTATTTGTCAACAGTATGTCAGGGAAGCTTGTAGATAGGGGACCATAACATGTCAGGAAGTGTGGACTGAGATGTCTTTCTGTCTGGTGTTTAGATACTGTACGAGGTCCCTTCCCACTTGGTTTGTTGTATTCGTGCCTAGTGTCCTGTGTCAAGTGCTCGTGTCACCTGCAAGAAAAATGGGATTATTACGTCATAACAGTCGCAAGAAGTCAGGGTGTGGGATATATGCACGTATGGGTGGGAGGTATGTTGTGGCTATGGTCACTGGTCCTTCCGTTGTGTCTATCTCCATCGCTAGGGTCTCCGACAGAAAGTCATCTTCCACTCTGTGATGTAACTTATGCTTAACAGTAATGGCTATGCCATTCATGGGAGTGTTGGCAATATTCTGCTAGTAGACCCTGTAACCTGATAATTTCAGTCGATTATTGTCTCTCAGTGCATGGCTGGTAAGCAATATAAATGTCAGGGTCATAATTTCTGTACATGTTAGTTAAGTCATACTTATGGGTGCCCCAAGCCAAGACATTGTGCAGTATTACCCTGAGCTTAGTCATTATGTCTGCCTGGGGTGCTGTTTTCTGCGAGGTTGTTTGGTTTTGACTGGGAGAGGACCTGTGGTGAGTGAGGTGAATTATTCATTAGCAATGGACGTGCAGTGTGGATTCAGGGGACCTTGGTGCTTCTGGATCCACCTCAGTACATCCATTGTGTCCTCGTCCTTGCCAGTGTGGCAGATCTTGTACCTGCCATCCTTGAGTCCTTTCTTAAGTGTGGTGTATATTTCTGTGTCCTGTGGCCATTCATCTGAGTTCTGTTTCATGATGTAAAAGGTTAGTCTGTGCTCCTTCTCATCAGGCTCCTCTTCACTAGATGGATCAGTTGGAGTTTCCTCTATGTCCACTTCCTCAGTTTCATCCTCCTGGCTGGATGTCTCATGCTGTGTGGAGATCCCAGCAGATGGTGACGCTGGACCCATGGCCCCCATGATCACCTTCAGCATGGCTGCTGAAGGTGATCCCACCGAACCCACCTTCAGCATGGCTGCTGAAAGTGGGTTCAGTGGGAGGCAGATGTCCTTGAGGCCATTAAGCTTTAGACTCTCCATGAATGCCTCCTGGAAGCTTCCTGGGACTGCACTATTGACCATATGTGCATGTAGCACACACACGAGTCCTACTAGGTTCATCCCTGCTGCCTCTTCCACAGTGTTGTTACTTGCTACTTGAGCATAGCTAGTCGTGGGCTGGCTTCTCTGGGCGTGGAGCTGCTCCTCTTTCTTTTTAAGGGTCTCCTTCTGAACAGGGCAACATATTGCCCTGTTGCTATTGGGGTCCCCACAGTTGAGGCATTTCTTTTCTGTGGCTTGGCATTCTCTAAAAGTGTGCTCCATGCTGGAGCACTCAGAGCACCTAATGTAGCTGGCCAGTTGGGGGCATATTGGGGTAGTGTACTTTTCCACCTCATTGCACTTGTTGCATGACATCAGTGGAATGTACACTTCTTGTCAGATTTGAGGTGAAGGCATAGTTAAGTTGAAGAGGAGGAGCCCCGAATCCTTAGCTTTCTTGGCCTTCTCACTCTCCTTGAATGTTATATTGAGAGTGTTGGAGCTTAGGAATTTGAATACCTCCTCCACTTTTACCCATGCATGCTTTTCTTCCACCTCTTGCCGTATCTCTGCTGCTGTGAAATCCAGGAGCAGCTCATCAAGATGGAAGCAAATGACTGTAGGTTGTGTCTTAAGCTCTGGAAGCAAATGACTGTAGGTTGTGTCTTAAGCTCTGGAAGTAGCAGTGGGGTAAATCCATTTCTTTCCAGTGCTATCATCTTGTTGGTCTGGAATATGCGGTCAGCATCAGAGTCCGATGCTGTCAGCACCACTACTGCATCCCATGTTGGGATTAGTCTGGGTATCCTAATTTGTGGGGCTGAGATCTCTAGGAGCATCTGTTTGGTGGAAAGTTCCTTTGGGCAGGCGTGTTTTATCTTAACCCTCCCCATTTTAGTGGATCAAGGTCATCACTACCATGTCTGGTGTCACACTTCCGCTGACAGGAAAGCACTGTAGAGGGGACGCTGGTGGCACTAAGAATCCAAGAAACACTGATGGGATGGGGGTAAACACGCACACACACACACACACACTTCTGCTTACTCCAACATTGAGGGGATGGGAAACACTGGGGGCATGAGAGAATACTAGGTGGGAGGAGGAGCACTGAGGAATTGGTGGTCTTGGTCCAAGAGATGGTGGCAGCATAGAGTTCCGCTCGGCAGTCGAAAGGAGACTGGCTAGCCTGACTGCACCAGGACTGGCAGACACAGCCAGTATACTAATTGGCAGGTCTTGGCCACACACTCTGTGTTCTGTGTTGGAAGGTTCAGACGTGCTCTTGTATTTACCGGAGTCTAATGCAGGATACTAGGTAGACAGGTCAGTTGCCTTAAGGGGAATAAGTGAGTAATTACTGGCCATGTGCCCTTGCCCATTCATATAGAATAGATGTCTCCATAGTAGTCCACCAGTAAGTGTAGTAGTGAATTACACACTTCACCCAGGGAAGTGACTTCTTGGCTGTACAAGTGTAAATGTCGAGTTTTGTGCACAGTGAATGGTGACTAACTGACTCTCCTGTGTGCTTGTGGGCACTCTTCCGTTTTGTAAGAGTTTCTTTTGTCTTTTGCTAGTGACTTTTTTTTTTTGTTTCAAATGCTACTTTGAACTGAGGCAGTTCAGCCGCAGAGGACTTAAGTAATCAGCCATGTATTAGACTTTACTCCCTCCCCAGGTCCTGACAAGGCCAGTAACCAAGGAGGCAGTAAACAATACTACTCGGCTTGAGGTTATAACACTGTTGGGCAGTGGAAGGACTGTCATTGTGGGTGGAAGCCCAACGGGGTATTATACCTCAATCATATGTGTGTTATTGTGTGCTAAGTGTTTCTCCTAGATGTGGTTGTCGATTCTTCTGCAGTTGTGGGTGTTCAGTTCAGTTTGGAGCATCTCCCTTGGCTGTGGATTAGTAAAACAGACTGGCGACCTCAAATTAGTGTGACCTGGAGTTGTGACCATTGTGAATAAGGTGCAGGAGTCACAAGTCCACCTAAGAGGTGGCTCAGTGAAGCTTGTCCATATGTGGTAGCATGGTGAAGGGGCTGGGAATTGCGGTCGTAACAGTTGGTAATCCTGCTGCACCAAGTTGCCAGTTTCTGCAGAATTTGTGACTGGTATACTATAATTATGACACTGGTATGACTTGGAGAATATACTCCATGAACCATGTATGGTCCACTGAATGAACTCAAAACAGTTGTTTTCACACTAATAGGATAGTAGTACAAGATGTTATTCAACATATGATGTTAAATAGTTCTGGCAAATAACTTTCTGTCAAGACTAAGTATGGAAACACAGGAAGGCATACCAACCTCCATGAGTCATCATAGCTACTTTGCCAATATTTGTTATGGTCAATTTCAGAGCATAGGGTATTGAAAAAAAAAAAAAAAAGAAATTGATAGGTGAACAAACATGTTCAATATAGGAGAAGGGATAGGTGAGAGTGCTGTTATTTTCTCATTTGGTTATGTTGGTTAGGTAATCTCTGGTGCTGAACAAGAGTGGTGTGGTGAGGTTAACAGACCTCAGAAGATGGAGTAACCCTCTATTAAGCAATTTCACATTCAACTGGTGACAAGTGTCATCTGGAAAAAGGGGACAGCTATCTGAAAAGTTGTCAAATGTATGAAGGAATTAAATTCTGAAACAGTAACAATAGGTTTGCCCTGCTCAATGCAAAAAAAAAAAATATATATATAAATAAATGAATAAAATAAATAAATAAATAAAAAAATAAAAAATAAATAAATAAAAAATCGTCAGGCACTCTGTGGCTTTTATAAGTGAATTGTTCAATTTCTGTTCAGTTGAATGCCAGCCAGATGTCTCTTAGAGATGCAGAGTAGATTCACCAGCACAAGAGTGAATAGATAAAGGAAGGAATTCGCCGGAGAAAATGATTAATGAATAATAAAAAGAACAGAACAAAACTTTGTGTAACACCACTGTCAGAAGATTCACCAAACCATATATATATATATATATATATATATATATATATATATATATATATATATATATATATATATATATATATATATATATATATATATATATATATATATATATATATATATATATATATATATATATATATATATATATATATATATATATATATATATATATATATATATATATATATATATATATATATATATATATACATACACAGTAAACCCTTGTTATATCGGACCCCGTTATGTTGGATTTCACATTAACGGACATGTATGGTCTACGGACCATCCATCAAATTTATTGGACAAATGTCAATAAATGAGGTAGAACGTCCGGCCAGCGGTGGCGGCTGCAAGGATGAGTGAGGGTGGAAAGGAGGGAGGGAAAGTGTGGGTGTTAGTAGTGGTGAGTGCACATCACACCCATCAGGGTTGTGTTGTCTACCATAATTATGGTATTTCTGTTATAATTTGGTGTTTGTTTGTCATCTGCCATACATTGTCTACCATATATATATATATATATATATATATATATATATATATATATATATATATATATATATATATATATATATATATATATATATATATATATATATATATATATATATATATATATATATATATATATATATATATATATATATATATATATATATATTTTTTTTTTTTTTTATGAAATCTGGTTACTGTACTGTACTTTCATACCTATGGATAGGCAGGGGAGGAAAGGAAGTTCCTAACTAGTGAGTCATGGGTCAGGCCAGGTCAAGAATGGGAAGAGGAAGAGGTTTGCTACCAAAAATTAAATGATTACCATATGTATGTAGGTATGTGTGTTGCTTAACATAGTAAGTACATTTCTGCTTAAATATAGTGTTTTAATAGCTTTTATGAGAAAGAAATTGTGGTAAATAAAAAAATTTATTAATATCCATAATCATATAAAACTTTTTTATATTTATTGCTGTTAATTTGCTTTATAGATTGGAATTATTCATGCTGCTACTTTTATCAGATCTTTGCCTTGATCATCATTGGCTTTCCCCCCAAATGAGTCTGATATAATGATGGTTTACTGTGCATATATATATATCCTATTAAGAGATATTTAACATGCTTCACAGTTCGTAGAACTGTGAAGAGCGCCCCTCTCAGTTGAATTATGGATTTTTATATTTTGATTACTGAAGGAATGTAGTAATATTGGGGGGAAAAATCACAATAAATCTTCAGTAATGAAATCGTATATTTCATCTTATAGAAAAAAAAAACTAAAACTACAGCCTTTCCTCTATGAAACAAACCAAAAATGAATGAATTACCTAAAAAAAAAAGATAAATTAATAAAATAAGAACAAAAGCATAAATTTTACAGGAGATGCCATTTAAACTTTAATGAATAGCACCATTTTTAAAAAGGCTCCAGATTCGTTGTCATCCCTGCCGTCATTTTTTTTTTTCACTTCTTTTGATATATGTAACGTTTTGATACAAAGAAAAATCTTTTCCTCTTATGTAATGAGGTCTTCCGTCATTAAATTCCACTGTTTCGCCCGCCGCAAGACAGGTATGATAATTTTTTTTTCCTTTTTTTTTCTTTTTTTCCCATATATTTTTTTTCCTTTTTTTCTTTTTTTCCCATATTTTTTTTTTTTCTGACACCCGTTTTTCTTTAGTCTCTTATGAAAAGCTACGGCTGTCACACTGCGAGAACACAAAATTTTAGGTCCATTTTTCTCAGATTTATATACGAAAAATAAAATTATATATATATATTTTTTTTGTAAATCCAACAATCTGCATCAGATACATTGATTATTTTTTAATTTTTATTTTAAATAGCTTAACACTGGTTTTTACTTAGAAATAATGCAAAATATAACAAAAATTGTTTTCACCCCCCTTCTCCCCTGGTAACTAAGCGTGAAATCATGAATTGCTCTAGGCCTGTGTACAAAACCAATCGGAATAACTAAATGAAATTATGTTTGCTTTTTCAACATATTCTGATGTATATATCATGTGAATTTCTAAATCTCTAGCTGCTATAGGTGAATTATAGTAACCCCTTAAACTTTATGACATAATATCTCAAAATGGATTTTGGCATATGAAAATGATCTCCATTGTTATTCCTGTTAAAGCCCACACACCTTCTATTTAATGCTGTCTTTCACCCCATATTTCCCTCTCTTTATATTGTTCTTCTTTACTTTCCCCACTCTATTCTTTCCATTCCATTCCGTATTCCTATTACACTTATATGAGCTATTGCAGCTTATACTTTTGTTTGGAGTTGATTTTGATTTTTGATAAATATTTGAAAGGCAAAATTTTTTTTTTCACTTTCATCGAACAAAAAAAAATATTTTTTTTTATTATCGTACAAGAAAAACAGTATCATCGTTCTCCTATCCTTCCTGATTAAAATGCTTTTTAAATGAAAGAAATTGGTCAATAAATAAGGGAGGAGGTACAAGTTGAACATAATCCCATTAACATGGGATTAGGAATTTTACAAACCCCCCCCCTTTTTTTAAATACTGTCGTTCATCAGCATTGAAATACTATTCCTTCACACAATCAGAATTTACCATCATTAAATACTTTTAAAAACAGACTGAAAAAAAAATCCTGAATGATTACTAACATACCTCACAGGTATAATGACCGCATCCGACACAAATATCCACTCCAGTCACATCACCCGAGTATTTGTTACTGCACGAGTCACATTAAAGCGCGCCTCATGCGGCTGTCTGTACCAAGATACTGCTGTTATTTCTTTGTAGGTGTATGGCTGGGTACACGCTCAGCTGGATGGTCTGCCTACGATTAAACAGCAACCAGCCTTTCCACTCCATATACATCACAACCTGTCAACATTTACATTACATTGTTCATCCTCGTCATAGGTCCATTCTCTGAGCAGTCCTATAAGTAACATGTAAATAATTAATATTGTAAATACCTTTCGTAACCTACAGTGTTTTTACTCGCGGAAGAAAGTTTAGGCGTTGGCCGAAGAGGGGAATTCCCCTTGAGCTGCGTTGCCGTGTGTGTCCAGGACCAATTTATCGATTTTAATGGAGTGTCATAGTGTGTTATAGGTGAAAATGACATCAGACTTTTTCCGATTTCTCTGGTAAACTTATGTACACTTACCCCAAGGTAATAGATTATTTCCATGTAGTGAAGATAGTGATCATTTTTTATCTAAAAAAAGAAAATAAATAAATAAAAAAAAAAAATGCTGAATTTCCATAACCTTCAATTAGCAGGAAATGAAAGATTAGAGTCTTGATAACAACTTCTTTAAGCTCAGCTTCATCTAGCGCTCATCTCCGTTGAATTATGGATTTTTATATTTTGATTACTGAAAGAATGTAGTAATATTGGGGGAAAAATCACAATAAATCTTCAGTTATGAAGTCGTATATTTCATCTTATATAAAAAAATACAGCCTTTCCTCTATAAAACAAACCAAAATTGAATAAACTACCTAAAAAAAATTGACAGAGAAATTAATAAAATAAAAACAAGTATAGAGATGCCATTTAAACTTTATTCATGTATAGCACCATTTTTAAAAGGCCCCAGAATCGTTGTCATTCCTGCCGTGATTCACTGGCGTAGGTTTTCTCTTCAGCTACCTCACACTCTCCTGTTTTCGATCTCTTTAGGACTGACTCCTGTATGTGTGTGTACGGTACTCCAAGGCGAGGAAGAACAAATCCTTCCTTGAAACCAACATGTTAATCAAGGACAGCTTGTGCAACAATGAAGTCCATTATGTTAATGTTTGCAGTCTTGTACTCGGAGCAATACCGCCAGATTCTCGAGTGCAAGTATTCATTAGGATTTTTGCCTTTTTCCTAATAGGCATGCAAATAATGTCTTGTCTGAGGTACTCTCTGAGGTGTCTCTTGTACTCTCCCCACACCTAACGAAGTTCACTTGGCAGCTGGAAACTGACTTTCATTTTCTTGTGGGAGGGTACTGGCATGTTATTTGTTAGTGCTCTTTGGTAAAAATATCAGCTGTCAGTTGTCTTAGGACACAAGTGGTGCTGTGCGCTTGTATCTGAGGAAGAGCAGTGCAGAAATGAGGAATAAATGTCATTTAGGTCCTCGACCATCCCTCCAACATTCCGTTGAATCACGCCATTATAATACTTCTGCAACCTTACTATCACAAAATCAGTTAGCATTCCTTTCCCTCCCATGTTTTTTTAGTCCTCCCCATGTTGACAGTGAGCGAAATCCAAATGTTCTCGGATGAAGGCAGGAGAGGCCAGGGAGTAACATCCTACCTCTTCCAAGTTTAGGGAGGCATTGACTTTTTTTTTTTTTTTTTGAGAGAGAGAGAGAAAAGGTAGGTGAAGTGAAGGAGAGGAGATAGAAAGAAAGATGGGGTGAAGGATAGTTGGAGAAAAAAAAGTGTGTGGGATTTACCACACTGCTGATTTAAGTGTCTTAGTCTTGTCTTCAGTCTGACTGTTGTGAGCTCCTACTGTATCTAAAAGTTAAAGTTGCCAGATACCTTCATAAACATAATTTTCTGAAAAAAAAAAATCGCTAATGATAATGTGCGTTTATTTCATGATTACGATTGTTATGTACATATATGGGCTTGTCAGAGATTGCCAGTATTTTATCTAATTTATTTTAGAAAAAAATACTTAGGAGAGAGATATAGCCGTATAATTTTGTAGGAGTGTTGCCACCATCGGAGATGTATTTTAAAAATGTTTATCAGATTTTTGTCCATGTACCAGAAAATTTTTACTTTGGACCCGTGACGTCATGCTCCCCTAACACCTTGGTGGAAAGGACTGGCGACTGTTCTCTCTCTCTCTCTCTCTCTCTCTCTCTCTCTCTCTCTCAATATTGTATGATACTGTGTGAATAATTTTCTATGATTTATTTGTTCGCGGTAATTGTTTCATGTAATCTCGATTTGGGGCAGAGCTAATTTGTCACACTTATCTCACTCACATGAGTGGCTTTGGCTGTTCAACCTATTGTTCTGGAGGATGCAATGATAAGACCCCTATTGGCCCTTCTCTTCAAAAGATACTTATTCTTGTTGTAAATAAGTTCTTTCTCCCGGCTGTGAAGAACATGCAAGCACTTGGGAGTTGCTTCCATCATGGAGGTGTCCCTCGAGAGGCTCAGCCACCCCTCTGTCTGACCTGAGGGCTGATGAGTCACCTGACCCTACCGATAAGCACCCCGGGTGCTCGACCTAAATGACCGTGCCGCAAAGCTATGTTGTCAGATGTGAAATTTATGTAAAACCAAGACTATTTGTTATCTTAAAACTCATGCACAGCATTGTTTGAAGGGCTAAATAATCTATACTAAATAATTGAATTTCAATAAAGAGTAAAAAGAATTGATATATTTATGAGAAATTGTGCGATGTGGCAGGTAGCTAGCGGATGTCAGCCGACGCCTTAAAGGTTCTTCTGAGAGTGAAAAGGGTATGTCTTCATTATGTTAATCATTTACACAAATTATTTGTCCATGTTTTTCATTATGTTAATCATTTACACAAATTATTTGTCCATGTTTTTCATATTATATTTAAGTTATGCCAGAAAATTTTAGACTTTATAAAGGTTAGTCACTTCTCTGTTATAGCTACTGTTATTATTTGTAAAATTTGCTGGTGACTATAAGTAAATGTTCAAATGCTCTCTCTTTCTCTCTCTCTCTCTCTCTCTCTCTCTCTCTCTCTTGGTATGAATATTTATTTGTTTATTATTGTTATTATTTTTTTCTTTTTCTGTAGGATCAGTGAAGAGGTTCGAATTTATGGCTCTATTGGTGCCTCCTTCATCATCATGCTTCTCATCACCATTCTAACCTTCGTCGATACTGACAGCTGTAAGTGTATTTACCTGGTTGTATTTACCTAGTTATAGTTTACAGGAGAGGAGTAATCTCATAGTATCCCATCTCTATATCTATTCAGTTTGGTCTTAAAAGCATGAACAGTTCAGGACATTGACAATGTCTTCACTGAGATCATTCCATTTGTTCACACTTCTATGAGGAAAATATACTTCTTGATGTCTTTTCTACAGTTAACTTTCTTCAGCTTCTTTCTGTGTCCCGTTGTACTCTGTGTGTCTAAATTTATAAAACACTTTTTGTCCACATTTTACATACCATTTATCATTCTATAGATGTTTATTAAATATCTCTCTCCTATTTTCAAGGGTAGGAATTTCCAACATTTCTAATCTCTCTTCATAGGTTGACTTGCTCAACTCCGGAACCATCTTAGCAACTGCTCTTTGTACTCTTTGTAATTGTGTGTGTGTGTGTGTGTGTGTGTGTAACATAATCCATTGTTGCGAAATTCTTTTCCAGCTCTTCTGTTATGTAAGCGTCTTTTACACACAATGAACAAACCCAGATATCTGAACCAGAGGGGTTTGTGCTTTGGGTACGAAAAGAACAATGGCAAATGTACTGTTATGGGTCACTTGAAATTAATACATTTACGTGTAAATACCAGCTCTCTTAATTTGCAGCACTTCACTTTTCGTTGATTAATCTCATTTCTTTTTATGTTTGCATTTTTTTTTATTTTTAAATTTTTTTAAAAATTTTTACTATGTTTTACCCTACCACACTTGTTATTATTATCATTATTTTTAGCTTAGCCATATGACTGCGATGTTGTGGCGCCCCAAACTTTTGAATCAATAAATCAATGTTGTGTCAACAGTAGTAGTAGTAGAAGTAGTAGTAGTAGTAGTAGTAGTAGTAGTAGTAGTAGTAGTAGTAGTAGTAGTAGCCACATAAATAGTAGTAGTAGTAGTAGTAGTAGTAGTAGTAGTAATTAGGGCTGGTGCTAGGAATTGCGGGGTGCAATTAGAAAACTGATGGCGGGAGCCCCCTACGCTACAAAAGTAAAACTTTATGTATGCTTATATTTCGTGTTGTATGCTCGTCTTTAAGCACCCCCCAAAAAAAAAAAAAATAAATAAATAAATAAATAAAAATAGATAAAATGCTTGACATACAAAAAATGTGAAAGAAAATATGAAAGCTTTATTTTTTAATACAAGGCAATTACAGACATACTGCTTATACACGTCTTTAGAAAAGACTTTGATATAAAAGGCTGTTAATATAGTATGCATAATGAATTGATAATGTAAGGAATGATAATTTCTTCATTCCACATTTTCTTTAGTGATTTATTCCTATCCTTTACTTTAGTGATTTATTTGGTAACTGTTGCCACTGGCACAGGGCCCTTTTAGGTGCGGGGCCCAATTTGATAAAATTGGTCAAATAGGCTTAAAACCGGCCCTGGTAGTAATGTGGAAATCTGGCTGTGGCTTTTTGTCTCCATTTTCCCTGTTACTAATGACTGATGTGCAAACCATTTGGGTGGCATTCCTAATAGACTAATCAAAAGCAGGCCCCACCTGGTTTTCAGTTTTTTATAGGCTGAGAGTAACTTGAATTTATCTCATAACTTTTCCCCTGGTGTTACACATGAAGTTACTCGTAATTGCCAACTCTGAACTTAGGTATTTTGCTTTGATATCTGCTATTACATGGAAAAAAAAAAAGCTCACTAAAGTGATACTCCCCAAACTTAATCAGAAGCAATTGTAAAAAAAAAAAAAAACTTGAAAGAGTTCAAGTCATAGGAAAGAAGAAATGCAAAAGCTGGCAGGGAATTACAGTTTACCAGAGAAAGGGATGAATGACTGAGAAAGCTGGTTGACTCTTGCATTACTGAGGTTGACAGAATAGGGGTGAGAGTGTTGGAACTGTTGTTCCAACAAGAAAATCAATGGTGATGGGAATTAATTCAGTTAAAGTATAACAATCCACCTTTATGAGTGGATGAAACAATGAGAATCTGGCTCGAGTGGAATCACCATCCCTGAGCAAACCGATATCATTTCACTTGGCAAGCAGGGAGTCACTCACTTCCAAACAGCAGCCAGATAACATACCCATTCCTTCATCTGAGTGAGACTCCAGCCAGCCCCCTCACAACAAGCTCTTCAACATTCTACCATCCTTGCCGAACATCTCACATCAAATTCTAGCTAAGTACTGTGTGTAGTTACAGGCCTATGAACTGATAGGTACTTATGGTCTGACCATTTTGAATTGAACATTTAGGTGTTGTCCTTTCCAGAGATTTCCCAACCTGCAGTTCTGCCACACTTATACCAAGACACACCTCATGTCAGGTACTTCCTACCTCAAAATTAAATGGTGTTGTAGTATATATACACTGTGATGCTCTAAAAAAGGCAAGTTAGTGCAATATATATTTTTAATGATACTTGCATTTTTTTTTTTGCAAACACAACAATACTTGACAGCATTTCCTCCAGGCTTTATCATGTCTTCATGGGTGACTGGGTGAGGTCACATGGTCAAGGTTACCATGTTAATCCATGGTCACTTCCTCTCGTGCCACCAGCCAGGATGGAAGCTACCTCCCACTTGCTCTCATCACTTTCACAGCTGAGAAAAAGAGTTTATTTACTCAGTAAATAAGTATTTTTTGGAAGAAAGGGCTAATGGGGAGTCATTAGTTGACCCCTCAAGAGCTGTTGCTTAAACAGTGAAAGTTACCAGTGTGCCTTGACTTTTACCTCAATGGTGGTGTAGAAAAAAAGTCATAACTACAGAATAAAAATGTAACATCATAGTTTAAAGGAAATATCATATCTAAAAGGAAACCTATCACTTTTAAATGAAATTCACAATAGAGAGAGAGAGAGAGAGAGAGAGAGAGAGAGAGAGAGAGAGAGAGAGAGAGAGAGAGAGAGAGAGAGAGTTTGCCATATTGGTACTTCAAACTGGATCCTCATTGGTGCCTCCATTCTAGTTACCCTATGTGTTGCTAAACTTATACTCTGTGTGTCGCTAGAGTGCACCACAGAGGTGCGCAAATTGTCACTCAACCACTGTACTTTACCCACCAGCACCCAAGGAGGCGGAGTGGGCTACAGGATCATTCTGCCTCTAGTAGAAAACAAATTCCTACAAAAGTTGCGATTCTAGGGCATAGTTACGCTCACCATCTATTTACATCTTCATACATTATAAAGCACCCTTTTGTTTTCCACAAATTTGCAGTATGTGGTAGCAGG
Source organism: Scylla paramamosain (assembly GCF_035594125.1). Lineage (NCBI taxonomy): Eukaryota > Metazoa > Arthropoda > Malacostraca > Decapoda > Portunidae > Scylla > Scylla paramamosain. Next base: position 8,018,563 of record NC_087194.1, read on the forward strand.
GTGACTAGCATTCGCCACTCTGATGCTTGGGATCCACTAATAGAGCACAAGCCAGAACTTACCTTCCTCCTTCTGGGAGGAAATGACATTACTAATGACACAAAGCCTCAGGAACTAGCTAAGGATATAGAATCCTTGGCCATCGAGATCAAGAAAAAACTGGAGGCAGTGCTCAAATCCTCAGCCTGGAGAATTTCCTGTGACCCCGGGGTTTAACCTCAGAGAGATATAAGGCCATTAAGAACATCCTGAATCACTGGCTACAAAAGATCCTGCCAGCTGCTAAACCCCAATTTCGACCTGGTTATAGACTCCCATCCAGGAACTGATGGTATCCATCTAAATGAAGCTGGCAATCAAGCCTTCTTAGATAGGGTAATAGAGTGGGGAGTGGAATCTCTCCCACTAAATTGAGTGGATATACATCTGACAGTGGTGCAGTGGTTCAGCACTTCACACCACAAAATTAAATTGCTTAACCCCCTTAATAACTACTTAACTACTTACACCATCAATCAGAAATTTTAAATGGAGGATATCAAGAAACTGAAATGAATCAGAAAGGGACTCATGGCCGGCCTGCATCACTGCTCTTACCAGGGATCTTGAAATGATCATTTATGCTGCTGATGTGTGTGAAATGAAAGCCAAACAAGCCACCATTAAGAACATTAAGAAAAATTCAGGCCAATAATGAAAAATATATGAACTAATTATTAGATCCAACCACTCTGTAGAAGACCATGGTAGAGGATATTTTATTTGAGGAGATAACTAAAACTCTCACAAAGCTACAGGTCATGCTGGAAAAACCAAACCTGGAAAGTAAAGAAACCCCATTCAGACTGCTCAAATTTAATTTACCCTCACTCAGTGGTGATCTTACCAGGTGAGTTGAGTTTTGGGATCTATATGAATGCTCCATTCATCAGAATAACAACCTAACATCAATCCAAAAGCTCACCTACCTTAAAGGCCAGCTGGAGAGAGAAGCACAATTGATATCAAGTTTCAAACTTGTAGCCTCGAATTATGAATCTGCCATACAACTACTCAAAGACAATTATGGCAGGGAAGACAGGCTCAAGTATGCCCTGGTGACTGAACTAACTAACCTGCAAAAACTTAGTCATAAGATCACTAGCCTCAAGTAGTTCATGGGAAGATATAAAAGCTTATATAGGTCATTGATTGCACACAATATCAGTAGAGAAGAAATGTGCTATACATTCTTCATGAATTAGCATCCAGCCCCTATAAGGGAAAACATAAAAAGGGTGCGAAAGGAAAATTTATTAAACATTGGATTGTCTGAAAAATGAAATATTTACTTTTAGAAAGTAATCCATCTAGTGCTTAGAAGGAGGTAAAACATCATACAATAAATAACTTTAATATTGGTCAAAATAGAGAAGAAAGGCCTAAAACTCAATGTAAATGCTGCCAATACCCAGATCCTTACTCAAAAGTAAAAAGAGGTCAACATTTAAAGCTATGCAATAGATATCTAGAGTCTGGACACAGTAAGAAAGGCTGCACAAACCCCAACATTAAAAATTACAAGTTCTGTGAGAAAAAGCACTACCATGCTCTCTGTGTAAAATCTAAAGCAACAAACAAAACAGAGATTGATGCCAAACCAAGGGAGACAACAACATTAACCTTAGCAACTCTCAAAGAATTACCAAGCTTAATGTTACCCCTCATAGGAAAAGGAGATAAGATTGCTAAATTAAGGACCTTATTAGATCAAGGCTCACAAAAGATCTTTGTCCTAGAGTTTCATTAGCTAAATTGAAGAAAAAATTAATAGGCAAAGAAACCATAAAGCTTCAGCGATTCACTGGAAGCAGAATAAGTCAGCAATATGACATAACTTCTGTATCCTACAAATATAAAGGAAAAGAATACTTCCTAAGACCAGTGGTAGTAACTCATGCCTCAACAGATAGCACATAAAGTATTAAAAAAGAGACATTCAGAAGATTCAGGTTGTGTACTGGCTGATCCAAACATTATGAATGATGGTGATATATCTCTGCTAATAGGGGCTGATCATTATTATGAGTTGGTCCACTCAGGATATGAGAGGGCAGGCTCAACAACTACTGCCCACAATTTGTGGTTATGCCCCTAAGTGAAACTTACAAAACCAAAATTTTATAACAATGTCCAGGTGGAAGTGACCAGTGCTTAGAATACTGGTGAGTCCAGTGGAGGAGAAAATCAGTAATCTAGATTATCAACCTCAAAAGGAACATCTGAAAAACTCTGGGAATTAGATCATATAGGAAAACTATCAAATGAGATAACCCAAGAAATTAAAGACACCATCCAACAATTTGAAAAATCCATCACCTATGATCAGTACACCAATCAATATAATGTCTGTCTACCCTGGAAAGATAACAAGGACCAACTACCAAGTCATTTCAAATTACCACGGGGTAGATTAAGGAGCTTCGAGTGTACATTCATAAAAATCCTAGATTATTGTAACCAATGCTCCAAGGTAATCACTGACCATCATATCACATCATGTCATGATGTGATATGCACTATTTATCACATCATGACATGAGAAAAGACAGCATAATTTCAGTTAGGATGGTAAATGACTGTTCAGCGAAACAATTCTCTGATTTTTTAAGCCTCAATGACTGCATATTAATAGGTCCAAGTCTAGTGCCTGACTTAGCTCAGGTACTATTAAGATTCAGACACCAAAAATATGCTTCCATATCATATATAGAAAAGGCATTCTTGATGGTGGAACTCAATTAAAAGGATAGAGACTACACTAGGTTTCTATGGCCAAGAGATCCATTAAATCTTAATTCCCTCTTTGAGATCTTTAGGTTCAAATTAGTTTTGTTTGGAGCCATTTGTTCAAAATATGTACTCAGTGCCACCATTTCCCATCACCTAGCTAACATCCAAGAACAGGAAGACACTATTAAGAAGATAGAACAAGGACTATATATTGACAACCTACAGGGGATAATCAATTCAGAAGGAGACCTACGAGTAGTAGAATAATATTGGCAGATATGGAGAATTTTTAATAAGGCCCACCTTTACTTAAGAGAATAAGTGACAAATAGTCCCAGACTACAAAATCAACTTGAGATAGATAATGTTATCTTAAAGAAGCAGAACCAAGTTAAAGTTTTAGGATTAATCTAGAAATCAGGTACAGACACACTTACTTTCAAAATCAGTGACTCTAAAGATCCTGACAGAATAACAAAAAGATCATGTTTAAGTATGGTGTCAAGGCTATTTGATCCATTAGGCCTACTACTTCCTGTGACAATCAAATCAAAAATATTTTTGCAAGGCCTATGGAAACTAAAAACATCATGGGATCAGACCCTACCAGATGAACTTTGTGATCAGTGGCATCTACTTTATAAAGAACTCAAAATAGCAAATGAAATAGAAATCCCTAGAGCAACCATAATACAAAAGGGAGCAGACTTGCATATTTTTAGTGATGCTAGTGGTAAAGTATGGAGCTTGTGCTTATCTTTGTAAGAATGGGAAAGGAAATCTGATAATAAGTAAAGCTAAGGTTGCCCCACTCATAAACCATACCATCCCTAAATTAGAATGAACTGCTTTCTTTGTGGCTGCTAGGCTAACCACATTCATTCATGACATCTATGTAAGTGTAATACTACTATTATTAGTATTACACCTATTACCTACTATTAGGTGTATTACTAATATATGGTGTGGCAGCCATGTATCGAGTTTTTTGACCACCACTGTATTGAGTTGATGTCTACCTGCTTGTATTAATTGTTTAGATGACTGCCACTGATTGCCACTGTTCTAGATTTTGATGATGTTACTTGCCCAGTTGGTTGATGATGCTTGGTGTGTTGGTAGCATGGAGGACCAGTAGTGAGGCGGTGATTCTGATAGCTTGGTCATGGGTAGTTGGTTGATATAGTTGATGTGTGTGTGAGTAAAAGACACAACGATGAGAGTTGTTCTTGACTTAATAGTAGATAGTACATACTTGATTCAAGACAAAATTACAATGTGACAATTGATTGTTATCTCTCTCCCTCTCTCTGGGGTGATATGAATGATGACAGAGCAGTGTTTTTTAAGGCTGACTGTGATTGAGTGGAACTGAGTGAGAGACCAAGACTGACTGCTCGTGATTGGGTGACTGACTGCAACTCTCACTCTCGAATGAACTCTGACTGAACTGCCGGCTTGCTGCCATGTGGGCTGTATTTATCTTAGCTAAGTGGATCGCAGGTGGTTTCCCTAAGGACTGGAAGTGGGTGTGAAATTCCCTTGAGATAGAGAAGGAGGATGAATGCAGGTGTTATCCATAATGACTGGAAGTGGGTGTGAAATTCCCTTGAGAGGTAGAGAAAAGGGGATGAATGCAGGTGTTACCCTAAGGGCTGGAAATGGGTGTGAAATTCTCTTGAGACAGAGAAGGAGAAGAAATGACCAACAAGGAAGATGAACATATGTAGGCAGCTGGCCACTGTACATGTGGGATGAATATATGAAATGGTGAATATACATATATATAATAATAGTAATTGTTGAGACTGATACAACCAAGTCACCCTATATTGGCTACAAAAAATGGCCAATAAGGTACAAGAAATCAACCAACTCATTCCCAATATGAAGGTGAACTTTGTGACGATTAAGGATAATCCAACAGATCTCCTAACTCGGGGAATAATCCCAGGTGAGCTGAATAATTCCTGTATGTAGTGGCAAGGCTCTGCATGGCTGCCCCACAAGACTGAGTGGTCTAAAGTGCAAATTGACATGACTCAACCTACTGAAACTGAAATCATTGTAAATAAAGTCACAACACCATCTAAATTAATGGAATGGGAGATATATAACAAGTATGACAAGTGTTTAAGGATATTAGCATGGGTGCTTTGCTATAAAACTAACTTAAAGGCTAAAACAAAGGGTCTGGCTATCAATACCAACCCAGACATAAGAGTAGGAGAAATGAGGGTAGCAGAACAGGAATTAATTAAACTATTGCAAAGGGAAGAATTTTCTAAGGAACACATCTTACTCATAAAGAAAGCTGATAAATCATCATATACAAATATAATACTTCAGGTAGGATTATACCTGGAAAATTATATCATAAAATGTGGTGGTAGAATAACTACAACTGGCTATCGTACCTGAGTCAACCAAACATCCAATCCTACTACAAAGCCATCACCTCATAATTCAAATACTAATACCAAAATGTCATGAACTAAACCATCATTTGAAAGCACTAACTTCATTGTGGGCTATATGAGACAAGTGGTGGATCCCTAAAATGAGGCAAACTGTAAAAAAATGTAAAACATGCCAGAAATATCAAGGCAAGCCATATTCTCCTACAGATGCACTGCCACTCCCACAAATTTAGAACTAACATCAGTGGACCCTTTAACATAACAGGAATGGACTTTACTAGTATGCTTAAGGTCAAGGGAGAAGCTAGTAAGGTTGCCAGGACATACATCATGCTGTTCACTTACACTACCACTAGAGCTATACATTTAGAACTGGTATTGGATTTAACAAGTCAAAACTTCCTCAACATCTTTGGACAATTCAAAGCAGACAGAGTCTACCACGACTTATATTAAGTGACAATGCAACAACCTTTGTCATTGCTGACAACTACATCAAGGAAATTATGCAAGACCCTCAGATAAAGAATTGTTTAATCCCAATCAATTGTGAATGGAAATTCATCCCAGCTTGAGTCTCCTGGTTTGGTGCCATATTGGAGAGGTTAATATGGACAGTAAAAAAATGGATTAAGAAAGGCTTTTGTCACATTTGATGAACTACATACATATTAGAATTAGAATCAACAGTAAATGATAGACCATTAACTTATGTAAATAGTGACATCAATGAAATCAATGCCACAATTCCTTGACAGTTATCAAGAGGCAGAAGACTTAAATCCTTTCTTAACGACCTTCCATTAACAGTGTCTGGTAGATGAAGTTCCCCCCAGCTGCTAACAGTTGAAGGGGTCTATCTGCAACCAACAACTCCTGCAGCAAATGGCAGTGTGCTCTGCAGATTTATGGAAAACCAAAATTAAGATTGGTCAAATCTTATTTCAAGTTTCCCCATGTATATATTGTAATTTATTTTTTCTTTGTGGCGGGAGTATGTCAGAACTATTGTTCCAACAGGGAAATTAATGATGATGGGAATTAATTCAATTGAAGTATAACAACCACCTTGACAAGTGGATGAAACAGTAAGGATCTGGGTCAAGTGGATTCTTAGGAGGAGGCAATAGACACATGCTGAAACGATAATTACTCCCAGTTAGGTCTAAAGCTCTGTTCAAGGGGTGCTGTGAACTGAACAAGCATTACAAGCACCTAATAACATACACACCCTTCACTCAAAAATTTTAAAATCATCATGGCGACTCCTACACCAGCCTCGGAGTCTTCATCTGGGGAGGGGACCATAAATATCCCCAGGTCAGACTGCCTTTCTGTCGATAACCCTCAGTGTGTTGACATCCCCCTCAACTTTTTCTTCATTAACTTCTGCAACATTCGTGGTCTAAGATCTAATTTTCAATCTGTAGAACACCACCTCTCCTCTTCTAAACCTCATCTTCTTTTCCTCACTGAAACTTAAGTGTCTGAGGCAACTGACAGTAGCCCCTTTTCTGTTCCCTCCTACTTTCTCTATCCTCATTTTTTATCCAAAGCTGGATGTTGCGTTTATGTGCGCAAAGACATAACCTGCTCTTGTGTCCACGCTCTTGAATCTTCCGAGTTTTCCACCATCTGGCTACGACCACAGTCACTCTCAAACTAAATTTATCTATGCTGTATACCTTTCACCTAACTCCTCTGACTGTAAGAAATTCTTTGACTACTTAACTTCCAAAGTGGAGCACATTCTGTGACCCTCTTCCCTTTTGCAGAGATCTCCATTCTTGGAGACTTCTATGTTCACCACCAGCTTTGGCTTTCCTCTCCCTTCACTGACCATCCTGGTGAACTAGCCTACAACTTTGCTATCCTCCATGACCTAGAGCAATTGGTGCAACACCCTACTCGTATTCCTGACCGTCTTGGAGATACACCCAACATTCTTGACATTTTCCTGACATCTAATCCTTCTGCTTATGCTGTCACCCTTTCTTCTCCGTTGGGCTCCCCCGATCACAAGCTCATATCTTTATCTTGTCCTATCACTCCAATCCCTCCTCAGGAAGTGAAGGTACTTCTGGCATTTTGCCTCTGCTAGTTGGGGGGACCTGAGGAGGTATTTTGCTGATTTTCCTTAGAATGACTACTGCTTCCGTGTCAGAGACCTGTCTTTGTGTGCTGAGTGCATACCAGAGGTGATAGTGTCTGGCATGGAGGGAAACATTTCTCACTCTTTTTCTCGACCTAAACCTTCCCCTTGGTTTAACACAGCTTATTCTGGTGCTATACATGATAGAGAGGTGGCCCACAAAAGGTACTTAAGCCTTCCATCACCAGAATCTTATACACTTTATATTTCTGCCTGGAACCATGCCAAGTCTATTCTCCAACTAGCCAAAAACTCCTTCATTAACAGAAAGTGTCAAAACCTTTTGAAGATCTAACTCCCCTCGTGACTTCTAGCATCTAGCCAAAAATATCTCCAATAACTTTGCTTCTTCTTCCTTCCCTCCTCTACTTCAACCAGATGGCACCACTGCTATCACATCTATTTCTAAAGCTGAACTCTTTGCTCAAACCTTTGCTAAAAACTCTACCTTGGACAATTCTGGGCTTGTTCCTCCCTCTCTTCCACCCTCTGACTACTTCATGCTACCTATAAAAATTCTTTGCAATGATGTTTTCCCTCGGAAGGCTTATGGACCTGATGGGGTCCCTCCCATTGTCCTCTGAAACTTTGCATCTGTGCTTGCACCTTGCCTAGTCAAACTCTTTCAGCTGTCTGTCAACATCTACCTTTCCTTCTTGCTGGAAGTTTACCTACATTCAGACTGTTCCTAAAAAGGGTGACTGTTCTAATCCCTCAAACTATCATCCTATTGCTTTAATTTCCTGCCTATCTAAAGTTTTTGAATCTATCCTCAACAGGAAGAATCTTAAACATCTATCACTTCACAACCTTCTATCTGATTGCCAGTATGGGTTCCGTCAAGGCCACTCTACTGGTGATCTTCTGGCTTTCCTTACTGAGTCTTGGTCATCCTCTTTTAGAGATTTTGGTGAAACTTTTGCTGTTGCCTTGGACATGTCAAAAGCTTTTGATAGAGTCTGGCATAAAGCTTTGATTTGCAAACTACCTTCCTATGGCTTCTATCCTTCTCTCTGTAACTTCTTCTCAAGTTTCCTTTCTGACTGTTCTATTGCTGCTGTGGTAGACAGTCGCTGTTCTTCTAAATCTATTAACAGTGGTGTTCCTCAGGGTTCTGTCCTGTCACCCACTCTCTTCTTATTATTCATTAATGATCTTCTAAACCAAACTTCTTGTCCTATCCAGTCCTACGCTGATGATACCACCCTGCACTTTTCCATGTCTTTTCATAGACGTCCAACCCTTCAGGAGGTAAACATTTCACGCAGGGAAGCCACAGAACGCTTGACTTCTGATCATTCTAAAATTTCTGATTGGGCCAGAGCAAACTTGGTATTGTTCAATGCCTCAAAAACTCAATTCCTCCATCTATCAACTCAACACAACCTTCCAGACAACTATCCCCTCTTCTTCAATGACACTCAACTATCCCCCTCTTCTACACTGAACATCCTCGGTCTGTCCTTTACTTATAATCTGAACTGGAAATGGAAACTTCACATCTCATCTCTAGCTAAAACAGCTTCTATGAAGTTAGGCGTTCTGAGACGTCTTCGTCAGTTTTTCTCATCCCCCAGCTGCTAACTCTGTACAATGGCCTTATCTGTCCATGTATGGAGTATGCTTCACATGTCTGGGAGGGTTCCACTCATTCTGCTCTTCTAGACAGGGTGGAATCAAAAGCTTTTCGTCTCTTCAACTCCTCCCTCTAACTGACTGTCTTCAGCCTCTCTCTCACCGCCTCATTGTTGCATCTCTAGCTGTCTTCTACCGCTATTTTCATGCTAATTGCTCTTCTGATCTTGCTAACTGCATGCCTCCCCTCCTCCCATATCCTTGCTGCACAAGACTTTCTTCTTTCTCTCACCCCTATTCTGTCTACCTCTCTAATGCAAGAGTTAGCCAGTATTCTCAATCATTCATCCCTTTCTCTGGTAAACTCTGGAACTCCCTGCCTGCTTCTGTATTTCCACCTTACTGTGACCTGAATTCCTTCAAGAGGGAGGTTTCAAGACACTTTTTCATCAATTTTTGACTATTGCTTTGACCGTTTTATGGGACTGGCATTTCAGTGGGCATTTTTTGTTATTGGATTTTTGTTGCCCTTGGCCAGTGTCCCTCCTACATAAAAAAAGTAAAAAAAAATTTTGGAACAAACTGATATCAATTTGCTTGGTAAGTGGGGAGTCAGTCACTACCAAACAGCAGCTAGACAACATAGCCACTCCTTCATCTGAGTGAAACTCAGATGAAGGAGTGGCTATGTTGTGAATTGGGCACTATCAGCGCCCAACTCACAACAAGCTCCTCAGGATTCTACCATCCTTGGCAGACATCTCATGTCAAATAAGTACTGTGTCTAGTTGCAGGCCTGTGAACTGATAGGTACTTATAGCTATGATGTGTCTGCTAAACTGAAGGTAAAACTCTGTAATGTGGCACTGGCCTCTTATGCCAGTTTGCCATAACAGGAAGTAAAAAGTTTGGTGTAGTAAGTATATATATATATATATATATATATATATATATATATATATATATATATATATATATATATATATATATATACACACACACACACACACACACACACACACACACACACACACACACACACACACACACACACACACACACACACACACACACACACACACACACACACACACACACAGTGAAACCTTGGTTCTCGAACATAATTTGTTCCTGAATGTCATTCAAAATCAGAAATGTTTGAAAACCGAAACTATTTGCACCATAGGAATCAATGTAAAATGGGTTAATCCATTTCCAGACACCAGTCTACCCTGTCTTAGCGGCATATGACAGACGCTCCCACGGCCAAGATGGCTGCTTCACGACATCTCCAGCTCACAAATTATTTAACCAGAAAGAGTGTACTGAATGAATTTAGTGACACAGAACTCATCTGAAGATATTGTTTAGACTGTGCATGTATTCTCTTTGTCACTGATCTAATGAGGGAAGCCTTACAGAGGGACACAGAGAAAAGCAACCCATTTACTACCAAAATTAATATGATTGTAACACTTAGGAATCTTGCTTTTGGAAAAAGCTACTGGAAAAATGCAGTTGTGCAGCAGTGATGGCACTGTGAGTCACTGAGAGAGCCACAGGTGGCTTAAGATTACTCTTGAGTGCCAAAAACTGTTTGTTTATATTGAGGCTTTTCAATAAGATCACATTTACCTTATTTCAAAGATTGAATTACTGTCTTACATCCTGTATCTCTCTTCCAAATATATATAAATGAAGTAAATATTTATAGAAACTATAAATCAATAATGAGCGACAGCTTTTGCTGTCTTTTAATATTTGAAATCAAGTAACTTTGTTCTAGAACCAAGTCCAAGTAAACACAGATTGGAATTCCTCAGCATGGCAAACTTTATATTGAGATTACGGGAAGTCATCATGGGAGAGTATGATATATGTGGGACATGTGAGAAAAAGCTGAAGAAGGAGGATCATGGCACAAACTGTGAGGACTGCAAGAGATGGTTCCACTCTGGATGCCAAAATATAAGTAAGCAGTTCTATCAAGTCTTAAAGAATGAAGAAAGTTTGCTTTGGTACTGCAAGCAGTGCAAGCTAAAGGTCAAAGCTTATGTATGAGATAATAAGAGCCTGAAGCAGGAACAGTAAGACATGAAAATACAATTTGTAGATTTCAAAACTGAGCTCATTAGAGAATTTAGCTCTGACCATTTTGAATTGAGTGTTTTGGCGTTGTCATTTCTGGGGATTCCCCACCCGGTGGCGCTGCCACACTTACACCAAGAAACACCTCATGTCAGGTGCTTCCTACTTCAAAATTAAATGGTGTTGTAGTATATATACACTGTGATGCTCTAAAAAAGGCAGATTAGTGTAATATATTTTTTTTTTTTTAATGATACTTGCATTATTTTTTTTGCTAACACGACAATACTTGGCAGTGTTTCCTCCAAGCGTTGTCACTTTTCTGTAGGTGACTGAGTGAGGTCACATGGTCAAACTGGCTGTGTTAATTCATAGGTCACTTCCTCTTGCACCACCAGCCAGGATGGAAACTACCTCTCTGGTATGTTCTCATCACCACAGCCGAGAAAAAGAGCTTATTTACTCTGTAAATAATTTTATTATTTTTTTTGAAGAAAAGGCTAATAGCTATTGCTCGAACAGTGAAAGCCACCAAAGTGAGTTAGGCAACAGTTAGAAGAATTTGTTCATCTGTTAATGAAGCTCACATGACATGGAGGCAACCAGCACATCCTGTGTTCTCACCAACAAAGAACTCCCCTGCAACCATAACCAACAATGATGACTTTGACAAACATGTGGTGAGAAGGACAGTTTTGGGATTTTACTCAAGGAAGGAGTTCCCAACACTGCACAAAGTAAAGGAAGAATTGAAGGAAAATATTTCCTTCAAAAGATGCACTGAATCTCTACAGAAGATTCTCAAAGAGATTGGATTTAGATATGGAAAAAAAGTTGTAACTAAAAAATAAAAATATAACATCATAGTTTAAGGAAAATATCATACCTAAAAGGAAACCTATCACATTTAAACAAAATTCACAATGGAGAGAGAGAGAGAGAGAGAGAGAGAGAGAGAGAGAGAGAGAGAGAGAGAGAGAGAGAGAGAGAGAGAGAGAGAGAGAGAGAGGTAATTTGACTGACTGACAGGCAGGAGATTTTTTCTCAAATTCTAATGATTTATAAGCAAATGTAGATCTCTAATGAAAATAAATTTGCATGAAATGTAGATTGTATATGCAGAAAGAGAGAGAGAGAGAGAGAGAGAGAGAGAGAGAGAGAGAGAGAGAGAGAGAGAGAGAGAGAGAGAGAGAGAGGTGGTGTGTGGGGAGCGAGGCTATCAGTGATGCTTGGGCTCTAATACAATAATTGGCCCAGTACAAAGTTTGGCAGTGCCACAGGTTGGGGAATCCCTGGGAATAACAGCACTCAAATGCTCAATTCAAAATGGTCAGACCATAAATGAGATTATTATGAAAGAGATTAAGGAAGATTTGTTGAAGGAAATTAATGTTTTGATTATCGATAAAACACCTACCCATGATTAGGTAAAGTTGTACATTGATCAGTGTATTGAGGAGGGACTTGAGGAACAAGAAGATATTAGGAGAAGAAGGAATAATATAGTAATTTATAACATACCTGAATCTGATAAGCAGGATCCACATGAAAGACAAAAAGATGATGAGGAATTCTGTAAAGGGTTGATTGAAAAGATCTTGGAAACAGATACCACAGTTGTCTGCATCCAGAAGGCAGTTAGGCTGGTTAAGGAGCTCCAGAGGGGGAGGACTAGGCCAACATTATTGATACTTGCTAATGAGATCCAGAGGATAATAATATTAAAAATGCTATGAAACTCAAGTATAAATCAAACCCAATCAAAAAGAATGTTACAGTTGCCCAAGATATATAAAAAAAACAAAGAGAGCATGACTATAACCTGGGAAAAGAATTAAAAGAAAGAAAACTCAGGGTGAAACTGGACTGCATATAAAAAATGGAATATTGTGCAAAGACAGAAAGGGAGGTTGGCAAAGGAATTAAATCTTTTTTTTATAGGAGGGACACTGGCCAAGGGCAACAAAAATCCAATAAATAAAAAAAGCCCACTGAGATGCCATTCCCATAAAACAGTCCAAAGCAGTAGTCAAAAATTGAATGATAAGTGTCTTGAAACCTCCCTCTTGAAGGAATTCAAGTCATAGGAAGGTGGAAATACAGAAGCAGGCATGGAGTTCCTTAGTTTACCAGAAAAAGAGATGAATGATTGAGAATACTGGTTAACTCTTGCATTAGAGAGATGGACAGAATAGGGATGACAGAAAGAAGAAAGTCTTGTGCAGCGATGCTGCAGGAGGGGAGGCATGCTGTTAGCAAGATCAGAAGAGCAGTTAGCACAAAAATAGTGGTAGAAGACAGCTAGAGATGCAACATTATGACAATGAGAGAGAGGCTAAAGACAGTTAGAGGAGAGGAGTTGATGAGATGAAAAGCCTTTGATTCCATCCTGTCTAGAAGAGGATATGAGTAGTACCCCTCCCAGACATGTGAAGCATACTCCTTACATGGACGGATAAGGCCCTTGTACAGAGTTAGCAGCTGGGGAGTGAGAAAAACTGGCAGAGATGTCTCAGAACGCCTAACTTCATAGAAGCTGTCTTAGTTAGAGATGAGATGTGAAGTTTCCAGTTCAGATTATAAGTAAAGGACAGACTGAGAAGCCCCAGTGTAGAAGAGGGGGACAGTTGAGTATCATTGAAGAAGAGGGGATAGTTGTCTGGAAAGTTGTGTTGAGTTGATAGATGGAGGAATTGAGTTTTTGAGGCATTGAACAATACCAAGTTTGCTCTGCACTAATCCAAAATTTTAGAAAGATCAGAAGTTAGGCATTCTGTGGCTTCCCAGCATGAAATATTTACTTCCAGAAGGGTTGGAGGTCTATGAAAAGATGTGGAAAAGTGCAGGGTGGTATCATCACCATAGGAGTGGATAGGGCAAGAAGTTTGGGTTAGAAGGTCATTGATGAATAATAAGAAAATAGTGGGTGACAGGACAGAACCCTGAGGAACACTACTGTTAACAGATTTAGGAGAAGAACAGTGACAATCTACCACAGCAGCAATAGAATGGCCAGAAAGGAAACTTGAGATGAAGTTACAGAGAGAAGGATAGAAGCCATAGGAGGATAGTTTGGAAATCAAAGCTTTGTGCCAGACTATATGAAAAGCTTTTGATATGTCCAAGGCAACAGCAAAAGTTTTGCCAAAATCTCTAAAAGAGGATGACAAGGACTCAGTAAGAAAAGCCAGTAGAGCAGCCTTGACGGAACCCGTACTGGCGATCAGATAGAAGGTTGTGAAGTGATAGATGTTTAAGAATCTTCCTGTTGAGGATAGATTAAAAAACTATAGACAGGCTGGAAATTAAAGCAATAGGACGGTAGTTTGAGGGATTAGAATGGTCACCCTTTTTAGGAACAGGCTGAATGTAGGCAAACTTTCAGCAAGAAGGAAAGGTAGATGTTGATAGACAGAGCTGAAGGAGTTTGACTAGGCAAGGTGCAAGCACGGAGGCACAGTTTTGGATCCCATCAGGTCCATAAGCCTTCTGAGGGTTTAGGCCAGTGAGGGCTACTGGAAAACACTATAATGAACACATGGACAGAAAACATTAGACAGAACTACACAACACAGTACTACACCAGTGGACACAGTACTGGGGGACCAGGAGTATAGAATCCCTCACCACATGAGAAAGCACTTTGACATGGCCATGACAGTATAAAAGGATGATGTAGCCACCCTCAACATAACAGACAACATAGCAATGGATATACCAGTAACTAGTGGAATCAGACAGGGATGCATGGGATCCATCACAATTTTAAAATTAATTACCTATTTGATTTTACAAGAAATGGAAAAAAAGGAAATGATTTAAGTCAAGAAACATAAACATTAACACTTTATGTTATGCTGACGACAGAATTCAGCCATCATAAAGTGTGGAGCGGACAAATTCAGAACACTGAAACAAATCAACAAAGAATGTGGTTTAGAAATAAAGAAAAAACTGGAATAATTATATATAATTCTAAGAATAGAATAGAAAGTAAAGAAGGAATACAAGTAACTAATGAAATAAAGTATTTGGGTACTGTAATAAGAAATGAGGGAAATATGTTCAAGGTACAGAAAAACAACATGATACAAAAAGCACAAAGACTAGTAAATCTGACATACTCTACCACAGCAAGAAGCTGCCACAAAATTACAATTGGGAAAACCTATTGAAAAAATATTTGCCTCCCATCTATACTGTGTGGTGCCAACATCTTGAACTTTACAGAAAGTGAAATAAACAAATTACAAAGGATTGAAAACAGTGTGTACTGGCAAATACTTAGAGGACCAAAGTATGCATAAACATGTACCTTAAGGGGCAAAGTAGGACCATCATGTATGAAAGCCAGAATAACAGAGGGAAGATTCATGTACCTAAAATCAATTATTAAACCACACATAAGAAAAAGTCAAGCAAATTCAAATAGGGAGGAAGACTACATTTGTGTAGACATTTGTAAGTCTACAAATGATCATACAAATCAAATGATCTACAAATGACTTGTTAAAAAAAATAAATAATGGTTAAAAGTAAACTCAATTTCCTAAACTGGGCAAATACAACAAATGAATACATAACAAGTACCAAGATCCTGCAGAATTAAAGAAAAAAAATAACAGAGGACATAGAAAATGGCAGAAAGAAGTGGAAGAAAAAATCAAGTCTACAATTATATAAATGAATGTAAGCTAACAGTAACTCAGAAGAACATTTGTATAATAATACTCCAGCATCAATTACTTTGTACTGGGCAAGGACAAACAATATGAATTTAAACATTAGAAGATGCCATCAAAATGAAGACATGACATGCATTATGTGTGGAGCAACTGAAGAGAACCTGGACCACTTTCTGCTGCACTGCGCCAGGTACATGGATCAGCGCACCCTCCTGCTGCCTGCCCTGCACCAGCCCTATTCTGAAGATTGTGAACACATTGTGGGACAGTTTTTTTTTTCACAAATGCTCAAAACAACAAACAATTTCTGTAATGAATATGGAGGGAAAGAGAGAAAAAAAAGAATCAAACTACAAGACCAACAATAAAATTAAACATCGCTTTGGAGCTGTGCCACTGAAAAAAGGCGAGGGCTCCACCAACATCTACATCTACCAAATTATGTACTGCAACTGAAGCAATTATGAGTTCAAAGTTTTGTTCGAAAACTGATTTGTTAGAAAAGAGAGGCCTTCAATAACTGAGGTACCTTTCTGTCTTGAGCCATGACTTCTAACACATCATTGTGTTCTGGTACAATGCCATAATTCAGTGTGAGATCATGACTGATACAACCAATTCACATGAAAATACTCTGCAAAGTGGCTTGTATTTGCACAGGTGATGAAGTAAGAAAGGTCTGAAGAAGCTATACATGGGATAGAACATTCTCCTAACATGGCAGAATCTCAACAAAGGGGCAAGAGATCTTGCTCTTGCCCCTGTGAATGACCTGTGACTTGAACATCTGCTAGACATGCTACCTGCATCACAGTTTCCCCCTTGCTTCATAATTGCCAATAATAGATCATATTTTGTTATATTTTAATATTTGCAGTCTGTTTAGATAAATAATGAATAATAAATAGGGATACCTAAGAGATGAGGCATACCCAAAACATGGAAATAGTGTGAAAATACCAGCAAAGAGACACTTTGACATTTAATTTCATAATTGTCATATGTACAGTACCATGCAGCAAGTTTTATTAGTCATATTTGGCCAACATCAGGCATCATTTTCACCCAGAATGTCTTAACCAGGCTACAGCATGTTACTATATGCCTCTCCTTTAAATGTAACAACCATTAAACAAAAATAACCAATGTGTCTGCCTGTCTCTTTCCTATGATCAGAAAAAAAAAAAAAGATTGACCCTATACAATTACTTTTATGTATTCAGCTGACAATATCACAATGGCTGGAAGACCAGCTATTCATTTCTAAATAGCAGAAACTTCAAGGAGTGAATGGTTAAGGCTGTTGTGGTCTCTGTGAGGGACACATTGCCAACAAACTGCATGACACTTTTTCCTTGGGTAGCACATCAGGTAACTCCACTAGTCTGTTCTTCAGTGGGCAAGTAGGCAGAGCTCTGAGAAGCTAAAAATCTAAGCCCTTATGAGAACTGAAGAAGACACACACATAACACACACACACACACACACACACACACACACACACACACACACACACACACACACACACACACACACATATATATATATATATATATATATATATATATATATATATATATATATATATATATATATATATATATATATATATATATATATATATATATATATATATATATATATATATATATATATATATATATATATATATATATATATATATATATATATATATATATATATATATATATATATATATATTATGCATTACACTATGTAACAAGGAGGAGGCAGTAGACACCTCCCGAAACGATAATTACTCCCAGTGAGGTCTAAAGCACTGTTCAGGGGGTGCTGTGAACTTATCATTAAACCCAGCTGTGACCTCACTGAACATTTCCCTTTGTGTCTCACAACACAAGGGGGCAGTCACAGCCTGCCGTCTAAAGACAACTCTCTTCCTCCACACAAAACTACAAGCACCTAATAACACACACCCTTCACTCAAATATGTTAAAATCATCATGGCGACTCCTACACCAGCCTCGGAGTCCCCATATGGGGAGGGGACCATAAATGTCCTCAGGTTGGACTGCCTTTCTGTCGACGACCCTAAGTGTCTTGATACCCCCCTCAACTTTTTCTGCAACATTCGTGGTCTAAGATCTAATTTTCAGTCTGTAGAACACCACCTCTCCTCTTCTAAACCTCATCTTCTTTTCCTCACTGAAACTCAGGTGTCTGAGGCAACTGACAGTAGCCCCTTTTCTGTTCCCTCCTACTTTTTCTATCCTCATTTTCGATCCAAAGCTGGATGCTGCGTTTATGTGCGCAATGACTTAACCTCTCGTGCCCACGCTCTTGAATCTTCCAAGTTTTCCACCATCTGGCTACGACTACAGAGTCACTCTCATACTAAGTTTATCTGTGCTGTATACCTCTCTCCTAACTCCTCTGATTATAAGAAATTCTTTGACTACTTAACTTCCAAAGTGGAGCACATTCTGACCCTCTTCCCTTTTGCAGAGATCTCCATTCTTGGAGACTTCAATGTTCACCACCACCTTTGGCTTTCCTCTCCCTTCACTGATCATCCTGGTAAACTAGCCTACAACTTTGCTATCCTCCATGACCTAGAGCAATTGGTGCAACACCCTACTCGTATTCCTCACCGTCCTGGAGATACGCCCAACATTCTTGACCTTTTTCTGACCTCTAATCCTTCTGCTTATGCTGTCACCCTTTCTTCTCCGTTGGGCTCCTCCGATCACAATCTCATATCTTTATCTTGTCCTATCACTCCAATCCCTCCTCAGGATCCCCCTAAGCCAAGGTGCCTCTGGCGTTTTGCCTCTGCTAGTTGGGGGGACCTGAGGAGGTATTTTGCTGATTTTCCTTGGAATGACTACTGCTTCCATGTCAGAGACCTGTCTTTGTGTGCTGAGCGCATAACAGAGGTGATAGTGTCTGGCATGGAGGCGTACATTCCTCACTCTTTTTCTCGTCCTAAACCTTCTAAACCTTGGTTTAACACAGCTTGTTCTCGTGCTATACATGATAGACAGGTGGCCCACAAAAGGTACTTAAGCCTTCCATCACCAGAAACTCATGCACTTTATATTTCTGCCCGGAACCATGCCAAGTTTGTTCTCCAACTTGCCAAAAACTCCTTCATTAACAGAAAATGTCAAAACCTTTCAAGATCTAACTCCCCTCGTGATTTCTGGCATCTAGCCAAAAATATCTCCAATAACTTTGCTTCTTCTTCCTTCCCTCCCCTACTTCAACCAGATGGCACCACTGCTGTCACATCTATTTCTAAAGCTGAACTCTTTGCTCAAACCTTTGCTAAAAACTCTACCTTGGACGATTCTGGCCTTGTTCCTCCCTCTCCTCCACCCTCTGACTACTTCATGCCACCTATTAAAATTCTTCGCAATGATGTTTTCCATGCCCTCGCTGGCCTAAACCCTCGGAAGGCTTATGGACCTGATGGGGTCCCTCCTATTGTTCTCCGAAACTGTGCCTCCGTGCTTGCACCTTGCCTAGTCCAACTCTTTCAGCTCTGTCTGTCAACATCTACCTTTCCTTCTTGCTGGAAGTTTGCCTACATTCCTAAAAAGGGTGACCATTCTAATCCCACAAACTAACATCCTATTGCTTTAATTTCCTGCCTATCTAAAGTTTTTGAATCTATCCTCAACAGGAAGATTCTTAAACATCTATCACTTCACAACCTTCTATCTGATTGCCAGTATGGGTTCCGTCAAGGCCGCTCTACTGGTGATCTTCTGGCTTTCCTTACTGAGTCTTGGTCATCCTCTTTTAGAGATTTTGGTGAAACTTTTGCTGTTGCCTTGGACATATCAAAAGCTTTTGATAGAGTCTGGCACAAAGCTTTGATCTCCAAACTACCCTCCTACGGTTTCTATCCTTCTCTCTGTAACTTCATCTGAAGTTTCCTTTCTGACAGTTCTATTGCTGCTGTGGTAGACAGTCACTGTTCTTCTCCTAAATCTATTAACAGTGGTGTTCCTCAGGGTTCTGTCCTGTCACCCACTCTCTTCTTATTATTCATTAATGATCTTCTAAACCAAACTTCTTGTCCTATCCACTCTTACGCTGATGATACCACCCTGCACTTTTCCATGTCTTTTCATAAACGTCCAACCCTTCAGGAGGTAAACATATCACGCAGGGAAGCCACAGAACGCCTGACTTCTGATCTTTCTAAAATTTCTGATTGGGGCAGAGCAAACTTGGTATTGTTCAATGCCTCAAAAACTCAATTCCTCCATCTATCAACTTGACACAACCTTCCAGGAAACTATCCCCTCTTCTTCAATGACACTCAACTGTCCCCCTCTTCTACACTGAACATCCTCGGTCTGTCCTTTACTTATAGTCTGAACTGGAAACTTCACATCTCATCTCTAGCTAAAACAGGTTCTATGAAGTTAGGTGTTCTGAGACGTCTCCGCCAGTTTTTTTTCACCCCCCCAGCTGCTAACTCTGTACAAGGGCCTTATCCGTCCATGTATGGAGTACGCTTAACATGTCTCGGGCGGTTCCACTCATACTGCTCTTCTAGACAGGGTGGAATCAAAAGCTTTTCGTCTCATCAACTCCTCTCCTCTAACTGACTGTCTTCAGCCTCTCTCTCACCGCCGCAATATTGCATATCTAGCTGTCTTCTACCACTATTTTCATGCTAACTGCTCTTCTGATCTTGCTAACTGCATGCCTCCCCTCCTTCCACAGCCTCGCTGCACAAGACTTTCTTCTTTCTCTCACCTCTATTCTGTCCACCAGTATTCTCTATCATTCATCACTTTTTCTGGTAAACTCTGGAACTCCCTGCCTGCTTCTGTATTTCCACCTTCCTATGACTTGAATTCCTTCAAGAGGGAGGTTTCAAGACACTTATCCACCAATTTTTGACCACTGCTTTGACCCTTTTATGGGACTGGCATTTCAGTGGACATTTTTTTTTTTTTATTAGATTTTTGTTGCCCTTGGCCAGTGTCCTTCCTACATAAAAAAAAAATTTCACTTTTGTCTTGCCCTTGTCCCCAAACTATAATTTTCCAATTATTTTCATCTAAACAAAACAGAAAAAAAAAAAAAAAATTTGATCCTAAAACTGCTTTTGTGGTTAGAACAGTGAATTTACATTTTTGTCTTATTTCATTATAGTATGGGTTACTATTGGTTTTCATGTTAGGTAAAGACCTTTGCAAAATAACGATTGCTTATCTAAATGTTTTTGAAATGTTACAAATAATTTAAAACAATGAAAGAAAGAATATAAAGTGTTCTAAAGATTTTTAATTGTAATAAGATTATTCTTGAACTGACCATATCTAGCAAGAAATTTCCCATATTTAGAAGAATCAGTTTACTTTTCAGAAATCTTAAATCTTCCAGAATGTTTTACTGGACACTTTTAAAAGTTTCTAGAACATTTTAGAACATTCTATTCAATGTAAACATTTCCAAAATATTCTAGAACTTTCTAGAATACAGTAGAAATATGTTAAAGTATCAATAATTTTCTAGAATCTACAATAATTTTCTAGAATGATTCAAAATATTCTAAAGTAGGTTCAAGAATATGCTAGAAAGATTGAGAAATTTCTGGAACACATTCAAGAAAGACTAAGAATATTCTAGAGTACTGCTTGATAATATAAAAGTAGGGGCTTGCAGACCACCAATCAGTTCTGCTTTGGCTGCCTGAGAAGACATCATAAGAGGTGAAATGACATCAAGAGGCTGCAGTCAGTTTCCAGATGCATACTTCTACATATGTGGTCAATTCATCAAGACAAGAGCAAAGTTCTCTGTGACAGCATCTGGAAAATGTGTGAAGCTTACAAAGCATATTTTGCTGTGCCAGTTGGGGACCAAGACGAGACCTGGACACCTCAATTTGCTTGTGAGCATCGTAAGAGAAAACTAGAAGGTAAATTAGCTGTTAGTTTTTCAAGAGTAAAATCCAATTAAGAATAAAGAATAAAAATAAAATAAGTTTAACAGAAACTCATACTGTTTTTCTTTTACAAGATGGTATAGAGAGGAAAATAGAGCATGAAATTTGCTATTGCTAGAATATGGTGTGAACCTACTGATCACTCAGCTGATTGCTTTTTCTGAATGATGAATCCTCCCAAACACTGATCTCAGAAAAATGCACCTGCTGTTTTCAATCCAGACATTCCATCTTCCATTGCACCAGTACCACACAGTGCTGATCTTCTGTACCAGCTCCTCCAGAAGGAAGCAGAAGAAAGCAGGAAATCAGAAGATGAGCTAAACACTGATGAGAACTGTGACATCACAGATACAGTTCTAGTTGAGAGGAATTCTTACTACCCAAACCAAAGAGACCTCAATGACCTCATGAGAGATCTTAGTTTGACAAAGTCAAATGGTGAGCTTTTGATTTCAAGGCTGAAGGAATGGGATTCATTTGATGACAGTGTGCAGGTGACCAGCAAAAAGAAAACTTCACAAACATTTTTCCAGCTTCTTTGCATAGGAGGACAGGCTATGCTACTGCAGACTTGTTTGATGTTATTGGAATTGCTTGCAATACAGATAAATGGAGAATCTTCATTGACAGCTCCTCCAAAAACCTGAAAGCTGTACTTCTGCACAATGGAAATAAGTATCCATCTCTGCCTCTTGCTCATTTTATGCATCTTAAGGAGGACTACAGCAATGTAAAGCTTCTACTGGAAACTTTGAACTACAACAAGTATGGCTGGGAAGTTATTGGAAACTTCAAGATGGTGGCTTTCTTGATGGGACTGCAAGGAGGTTTTACCAAGAATCCCTGTTTTCTTTGCCTTTGGGACAGTAGATACAGAACAGCACATTACCAGAGAAACAATTGGCCTCTAAGGACTGACACTACAGTGGGAGCACACAGTATCAAACATGAGCCATTGGTGAATCTAGAAAAGATTTAGTTTCCTCCTGTCTCATGAGACAGTTCATTACAGCTCTTGACAAGGAGTCTGCTGCCTTCAAATATCTTCAAGACTTCTTTCCTAAGCTTTCAGAGGCAAAGGTGAAAGCTGGTATCTTCAGTGGACCACAAGTAAAGAAAATTATGGAATGCCCAGAATTTCTACAGAAGCTCACAGAAAAGGAAAAAAAAAGCTTAGGAGTGTTTCATTGCTGTAGCACAGGGCTTTCTTAGCAACAACAAGGTTGATAACTATATGGAACTGGTTGAAGCTTTAGTGAAAAACAATGGTGACATGGGCTGCAGAATGTCCTTGAAAATCCATATCCTAGATGCTCACCTTGACAACTTCTAGGAGAATATGGGAGCATATTTAGAAGAACAAGGGGAGCACTTCCACCAAGATATATTAAACTTTGAACAAAGATATCAGGAATCCTTCAATGAAAACATGATGGGAGACTACATCTGGGGGATCATACATGAAAGTGATTTGTTGTATTCATGCAAATCAAGAAAACTTCATTTTTAATTCTGAAAATTAGTTTCATAAGTTTTAAAATAATTTTTTGTGTCATTTGAGTTTTTTTTTTTTTCTGTCCCAAAATGGCAGAAATAGTGAAAATTAGTTATATTAGGACTAAAAATCATTCTAAAGGCCACAAAAACAAAGTTTAACAGGAATAATGGACATTTTCTATTGTTTTGCAATTAAGAGAGTTGGAAAATAACACTTGCCAAAGACAAGAATTGTGTCACATATTGTTATATGATATATATATATATATATATATATATATATATATATATATATATATATATATATATATATATATATATATATATATATATATATATATATATATATATATATATATATATATATATATATATATATATATATATATATATATATATATATATATATATATATATATATATATATATATATATATGACTTGACATTAAAAAATTTGTCCATCAACAATCCAGTTCCTTCAGATTTTTGGCATGGATTACGGAGCACATTTTCAATTTTACTGCATTGGCACACCACTTTTCGGGGGGTGCCATTTATATCTTGATGGCGCTGTACTCCAAAATCAGCCATTGGCTCTTGCTTGCACCTGCTAGATATATATATTGTATATATATATATATATATATATATATATATATATATATATATATATATATATATATATATATATATATATATATATATATATATATATATATATATATATATATATATATATATATATATATATATATATATATATATATATATATATATATATTATGTAGCCAGTGTAGAGGTATATTGATTACACTTTTATTTGCTGACAGAGGCTATTAGCCTGTAATACTTTATGCATATCATGTATATATAGTTTATGTAAATGTATATCTATTATACTTTTCTTTGCTGACACAGGTATCTATTGGCCTGCAATTGCTATATGGATATATTATACAGTTTATATAAAGGTTACAGATTTATTTCCTGACAGAGGCTGTTGGCCTGCAATGTTATATAGGTATACATAACTTAAGTAAAAGTATACTTATAGATTTATATGCTAACAAAAGGCTACTCACATTAGTCTGCAATGCTATATGGATATATTATAAAGTTAATAATTATAAAGGTTTTATTATAGTTTCATTTGCTGAGAAGGACATGTGGTATGTAGAGTGAACAGCATACAGCAGAACTTCTGAATTCCGTCTAACACTGCTAGTAACTTTGTGTTGATGTTCAGTTTCCACCGAGGCTACTCAAATAGGAAAATTCGGTGATATACCTGCAGTTACCTGACTTTGAGTAAATGATGAATCAAGTCTTACTCACTGATCTTTCCTCTTACAATGGCCTGTCCTCTGTGCTCTTTGCTAATCAGGGGATGGAATTCCTAGTTAGAAAAATATTGTACATGTGTTTGTTACCCATTTGTTTTATATAAAATTAATGTTTGTGCTCTTGCTGACACTGACTAATAAAACCACTGTGTGTAGGATTACATCTAGGGAAGCTCATGAAATCACTGAATTCTACATTGGATGGGGAATTGAGCCTCCCATCCCTATGTCTATCTGCAAACAGTTGCCATTCCCCTCATTGTAATCATGGTAAGCTGAGCTACTGCAGCTCAGAAATTTTGTCCAGCTTATTGCACCCAGGCACTACAATAATTTGTTTCTGTAAAACTAAGGTTTGCTTTCTTGATAAATTTATAAGTAAATGTATAAAGTCTGACAATAATATATATATATATATATATATATATATATATATATATATATATATATATATATATATATATATATATATATATATATATATATATATATTATGCAGAGAGAGAGAGAGAGAGAGAGAGAGAGAGAGAGATGGAATAAAAAAAAAATAAAAAAAACATTTGACTTACAACAAACATCCATTTCAAAATTTATTTTGATATCTAAGTGGCTTCAAATCACAACTGATTCTGCTAAGTTGTAGAAACAATCATTGGCTTGATCATCTCATGAATTTTAATGGTTTATCTTATGTAGGGGGACTTGGCTAGAAAGACACCAGCTGCTGTCGTCTGCCTTTATTCAGCTTGGTACAGGACGCACGTCTGCGTGGCCAGCAAGGCGCAGGGCAACTAACTCCTGGCTTGGTGGGAACCGCTTGTGATGGCGGGTGCCACATATGCCAGCACTCACTATATTTGCATAGCTATCCTACAACTTCCCTCTCCTGGAGATGTTGCAGGAGCATGACAATGGCACTGAACAATCATCTTAATCAACATATCAAAATTACGTCCTTATACTTAACATTAGGCCATTTTCACTCCACATAGTTATTTAGCCATCCAGGCCTGGTGGGGGCAACTGG
The DNA here is from genome assembly GCF_035594125.1 of Scylla paramamosain. NCBI lineage: Eukaryota > Metazoa > Arthropoda > Malacostraca > Decapoda > Portunidae > Scylla > Scylla paramamosain. The sequence goes on from NC_087194.1 coordinate 8,044,079, forward strand.
GCGATGGCGCCGGTGGTGGGTTCCATGGCCTTGGAGGTGGTGCTGGGCTGGGTGAGTGATTTCAGGTGCAGGCGTGTCCAGAGAGACAGTTGGCCACTACCGTCGAACTTCACCAGTTGCTGCCTGTTGTCCCTCGCCTCTACAACAATACCTGATCTGCCCCAGACCTTGCTAGCCTGGTTCTGCTCCATTACCCTGCTGCCAGGGGTGATGTTGGAGTGGCAACGCCCACGTGCGTGATCCTCCACCCTGCTGTTTTGCCTCGCCATTTGCCTTTCCCGCTCATGAACCATCCGCCCCCAATGTTCGGCAATCCTGAAGTTTTGCGCGAGAGCACGGATACCATCCTGTAGCTGATGACCCGTCGCCAGCTGAGCCGGGGACTTATCAATATCACGGAGGGGCGTATTTAGATACTGCAGCTGAGTGAGAGAAACTTTGTTATTGTTGAGGCTCCCGCTCACTCCTGTGTTACCCCATAGGCATTCTCTTTGCAGATTTTACTGCAGCTTTTGCACGCCCGTTGCTTTGCGGGTAGTGAGCGCAAGAGAGACGCACAGTGATACCCCATTTCTTGAAGAACTCTGCCATCTCTTCACTTGCTAAATTAGTTCTGCCATTCGTTGAGACTTGCTCTGGCGCGCCCCATCCTGCAAAGTAGAGCTTCAGCTGGTTCAAGATCTTGCTCAAGATTGTACCACTGGGCAGCTCCGCCATCTCCAGCCAGCCTGTTAGCCTCTCAGCATACACCAAGTACGAGTTCCCATCCAGCTGGAAGACGTCCACCACTGTCTGCTGGAAGGGATACTTAGGGGGTGGCATGAGGATCAGCGGCTCTGGTAGTTGTGAAGGTGCGTGAGCATTGCAGATGTCGCAGGAAGACCGTTAATGTTGTAAGTCTCCTTCCAATCCAGTACACCGTCTGCCTGGCTCTTCTGAGCATTGAATCCAGGCCCTTGTGGCTTGCATGGAAGTTTGCTGCTACTCGACAATGCAGCCCATCAGGGATGACTAGACGCACATGACCCTGGTCATACATGTAGGTCACCAGGCCACGTGACACTGAAAATCTGTCCCTGACGCCATAGAAAAGACGCAAGCATTCAATCTCCTGCGCTCTATGGGGATGCCAGTTGCCTGCTAGCACCTTAGCCACCAACAGCTGGTATGCTGGGTCCTTCTGTGCTACTCGGAGAACCACTTCCTCATCCAGGGTGAGATACTCATCAAAGGCCAGCACTGTCACAGTGGCTGCGGCCATTGTTCCTGCCAGTTCCTCCACCTGCTCTTCGTCATGTTCATTGGGTGGTGCTTTGAGTGTGGGGTATCTTGAGAGGAAGTTGACTGCACAGTTTCTTTTACCAGGCAGGTAATGGACAGTGAAGTGGTACTGGAGTATCCTCTCCTTCAGATGGAAGAGACACGGGTTCACTATGTCCGTGAGCGCTTGATCACTCAGCAGCTTGACCAGGGGCCGGTGGTCCGTCACCAGCATCAAGTTAGGGCAGCCCAGCAAGAACTGGCGAGCCTTCCAGAGACACCAAGCCACGACTAGCGCCTCTCCTTCCACTGGAGTGTAACCTGCCTCAGCAGCTATCAGGTGATGGCTGCCACACAGTGCCAGGCACCAGCCAGTCTTACAGCAGAATGGCATATCCACAGCTGAACAACAGCAGTGTTGCTGGAGGATGATGAAGCCTAGTCCCTCCCTGCTCCAGTCAGTCATCACCACAGTGGGCTGGGTACGGTCATAGTAAGCCAGCCCATCCTTGGCCAGCAGACATATCGTGTCCTTTGCCTGTTCGAGTTTCTGCCGCAGCTGCTCGTCCCAGTACACTTTCTTGCTTGTAGGCTTCTTAAGGAGGTCCCAGAAGGGCTCCATGATGGGGCCCAGAGGAGGGTCTGGGCAGGGGGCAGTCGGAGCTGCTGTCTGGCATCTCCGCTGCAGCAACATATGATTGTGGGTGAGGGAAGCCGCTGTGCACCAGCCCCAACTCCTCACAGGCGATGCACGAGAGATACAGGTGCTCCACAGACTTCACAAAGTGCACCTCCTGCAGTGTTGAACGCCCTGGGAGACTGATGCAGCAGGGTGCCACTCCCAGGCTGGCCAGTGGTATCTTGGCCAGGTCTCTGAGGCCAGCCTGAGGCTGCAACAGTGCAGGCCTGAAACTGAGCGATGACATCAGGGCTGGGCCAGCTACACACACATGGGCCCCTGTGTCAGCCACTGCTATGGTGGTGCACCCTCGACCACCCACCTGTGGGGCTAACTGTACCTGCAGGAGTGGCGCTGAGGCAGTATTGGTGGTGCTGACGGTCACACTGTTGACAGCCTTACCAGCCTCACGTTTCCCAGAGTTCTTGTACCTCCTCTTGAAGTGCCCAGGCTTCCCACATGCAACACAGGTGGCATGCTGCGCGGGGCAGGAGGCCTTGCCAGGGGCATGCTTATACCCACACCAATGGCATGACTTGTGGGGATCTGTGGCAGGGTGGCACGAGGCGGCAATAATGGGCTGGCGGGAAATCACGTCATCATTGTTAACGTCATCAGATGTGACATCAGTGCCTGCCAATTCACACTTGTGCGAATTTTTCCCGCCACTCATGGAGGTGGCGTCACACCGGGCCACCTTGAACAAAACACAGAAGGTCCTGTGGCTCTCCACATCACCAAAAGCATGACACTGTTGAAGCACTTCTTGTTTCAGGGCCGAGTCACTCAGACCAACTATCACTTTGCGCAGAAGCATGTACTCTGAGAGGTCAGCGCAGGCACTGAAATTCACAATCCATGGCGTGCTGGGCACACCGCACAAAGAACACACAGCCTGAGAAATGCTAAAGAAGTCAGACCAGTGTACTGCCTGATTCGATGCCCGCAACATGATCTTACTGATGGTATCTAGTGCGTCCTTCTTAGACATGGCTTGCCATTGATCCATAGTGAACTTCACATCCAGGACCCGCTGCAGGTCAGCTCCACACAACAGGCAAATGTGGAGCACAGCTTCCTGATCCAGCCACCGTGAGAGGGACAGCCATGCCTCCACTGAGCACTGCCACATTCTGAAAGCTGCTGAGGACATCTCCGGCATGCATTTCTCCGGTGTGGCCGCAGCAGGAGCCTTTCCTGAGGGATGCTGGCTAGTGGTAGAAAGTGATGCCAGGCTGGCCTGTAGTGATGTGATGGCCTGCTGCTGGGCCAGAAGAGTTGACTGAGCTTGAGTGACGAGCGACGGGGACAGCCGGCCTGCCGCAGGGCTTTGGCGGCCTCGCGGAGTTGCACCAAGGTGACTTGGTAATGGCATGATGAACAGCATGTAGCTTCGAGGTCACTACGCCACATAGGAGGACTTGGCTAGAAGGATACCGGCTGCTGTTGTCTGCTCTTTATTCAGCTTGGTACAGTACGCACACCTGCGTGGCCAGCGAGGTGCGGGACAACTAACTCCCACTTTGGCAGGAACCACTTGTGATGGCGGGTCCCACAAATGTATAGCATAGCTATCCTACACCTTACAATCACAAATAATTACTTTTGAACTTTAATTTTGCTGTTGCCTGTTTTGCATTAAAATTTAACTACTAAATGAAACCACTTTCAAATGGGCGGAGTTTGGGGAAAGTGTTTGGTGGGATACATGTGAGTTGGATCCCTGGCACAGATCTTGGTGACACTTTTTCAGTGTGGCTAAAACTCCCTCAGCTAAGTAAGCAGGTATTTATCCATTTCAAACCCATAGTAGTATTCTTGAATCTTCCGAGTTTTCCACCATCTGGTTACAACTACAGAGTCACTCTCAAACTAAATTTATCTGTGCTGTATACCTTTCACCTAACTCCTCTGACTATAAGAAATTCTTTGACTACTTAACTTACAAAGTGGAGCACGTTCTGACCCTCTTCCCTTTTGCAGAGATCTCCGTTCTTGGAGACTTCAGTGTTCACCACCAGCTTTGACTTTCCTCTCCCTTCACTGACCATCCTGGTGAACTAGCCTTCAACTTTGCTATCCTTCACAACCTAGAGCAATTGGTGCAACACCCTACTTGTATTCCTGACCGTCTTAGAGCCCAACATTCTTGACCTTTTCCTGACCTCTAATCCTTCTGCTTATGCTGTCACCCCTTCTTCTCTGTTGGGCTCCTCTGATCACAATCTCATATCTGTATCTTGTCCTATCACTCCAATCCCTCCTCAGGATCCCCCTAAGCGAAGGTGTCTCTGGCATTTTGTCTCTGCTAGTTGGGGGACCTGAGGAGGTATTTTGCTGATTTTCCTTGGAATGACTACTGCTTCTGTGTCAGAGACCCATCTTTATGTGCTGAGCACATAACAGAGATCTTAGTGTCTGGCATGGAGGCATACATTCCTCACTCTTTTTCTCGACCTAAACTTTCTAAACCTTGGTTTACCACAGCTTGTTCTTGTGCTATACATGATACAGAGGTGGCCCACAAAAAGTACTTAAGCCTTCCATCACCAGAATCTCATGCACTTTATATTTCTGCCTGGAACCATGCCAAGTCTGTTCTCCAACTAGCCAAAAACTCCTTCACTAATAGAAAGTGTCAAAACCTTTCAAGATCTAACTCCCCTTGTGACTTCTGGCATCTAGCCAAAAATATTTCCAATAACTTTGCTTCTTCTTTCCCTCCTTTATTTCAACCAGATGGCACCACTGCTATCACATCTATTTCTAAAGCTGAACTCTTCCCTCAAACCTTTGCTAAAAACTCTACCTTGGATGATTCTGGCCTTGTTCCTCCCTCTCCTCCACCCTCTGACTACTTCATGCTACCAATTAAAATTCTTCACAATGATGTTTTCCATGCCCTCGCTGGTCTAAACCCTTGGAAGGTTTATGGACCTGATGGGGTCACTCCTATTGTTCTCCGAAACTGTGCTTCCGTGCTTGCACCTTGCCTAGTCAAACTCTTTCAACTCTGTCTGTCAACATCTACCTTTCCTTCTTGCTGGAAGTTTGCCTACATTCAGCCTGTTCCTAAAAAAGGGTGACTGTTCTAACCCCTCAAGCTACCGTCCTATTGCTTTAATTTCCTGCCTGTCTAAAGTTTTTGAATCTATCCTCAACAGGAAGATTCTTAAACATCTATCACTTCACAACCTTCTATCTGATCGCCAGTATGGGATCCGTCAAGACCGCTCTACTGGTGATCTTCTGGCTGACTGAGTCTTGGTCATCCTCTTTTCGAGATTTTGGTGAAACTTTTGCTGTTGCCTTGGATATATCAAAAGCTTTTGATAGAGTCTGGCACAAAGCTTTGATTTCTAAACTACCCTCCTACGGCTTCTATCCTTCTCTCTGTAACTTCATCTCAAGTTTCCTTTCTGACCGTTCTATTGCTGCTGTGGTAGATAGTCACTGTTCTTCTCCTAAATCTATTAACAGTGGTGTTCCTCAGGGTTCTATCCTGTCACCCACTCTCTTCTTATTATTCATTAATGATCTTCTAAACCAAACTTCTTGTCCTATCCACCTCTACGCTGATGATACCACCCTGCACTTTTCCATGTCTTTTCATAGACATCCAACCCTTTAGGAGGTAAACATTCACGCATGAAAGCCACAGAACGCTTGACTTCTGATCTTTCTAAAATTTCTGATTGGGGGAGAGCAAACTTGGTATTGTTCAATGCCTCAAAAACTCAATTCCTCCATCTATCAACTCAACACAACCTTCCAGACAACTATCCCCTCTTCTTCAGTGACACTCAACTGTCCCTCTCTTCTACACTGAACATCCTTGTTCTGTCCTTTACTTATAATCTGAACTGTAAACTTCACACCTCATCTCTAGGTAAAATAGCTTCTATGAAGTTAGGCATTCTGAGATGTTTCTGTTTTTCTCACCCCTCCAGCTGCTAACTCTGTACTCATACTCCATGTATGGAGTATGCTTCACATGTCTCAGGGGGTTCCACTCACACTGCTCTTCTAGACAGGGTGGAATCAAAAGCTTTTCATTTCATCAGCTACTCTCCTCTAACTGACTGTCTTCAGCCTCTCTCTCACTGCCGCAATGTTGCATCTCTAGCTGTCTTCTACTGCTATTTTCATGCTAACTGCTCTTCTCATCTTGCTAACTGCATGCCTCCTCTCCTCCCGCAGCCTCACTGCACAAAACTTTCTTCTTTCTCTCACCCCTATTCTGTCCACCTCTCTAATGTGAGAGTTAACCAGTATTCTCAGTCATTCATCCCTTTCTCTGGTAAACTCTGGAACTCCCTGCCTGCTTTTGTATTTCCACCTTCCTATGACTTGAATTCCTTCAAGAGGGAGATTTCAAGACACTTATTCATCAATTTTTGACTATTGCTTTGATCCTTTTATGGAACTGGGATTTCAGTGGGCATTTTTTTTATTGTTTTTTTGTTGCCCTTGGCCAGTGTCCTTCCTACATAAAAAAAAAATATCAACTTGCATGTTCATAATACTCTCTCTCTCTCTCTCTCTCTCTCTCTCTCTCTCTCTCTCTCTCTCTCTCTCTCTCTCTCTCTCTCTCTCTCTCTCTCTCTCTCTCTCTCTCTCTCTCTCTCTCTCTCTCTCTCTCTCTCTCAACATTATTGAATAATAATAATAATAATAATAATGATAATAATAATAATAATAATAATAATAATAATAATAATAATAATGATAATAATAATAACAATAATAATAATAATGAAAAAAAACAGCAATAATAGTAATAATGTGTGTGTGTGTGTGTGTGTTACATACTATAAAAATACTATATATATATACTAAAAAAAAAAAAAAATATATATATATATATATATATATATATATATATATATATATATATATATATATATATATATATATATATATATATATATATATATATATATATATATATGCTGTTACAACCAACTACAGTCGCCCTCACAGCTGCTACCGACTCAGATCAGCTTATCCCTAAGCTACCTCTTATGCAGCTTAGTGAAGGGCACAAATTCAATGAATCCAGGGACTTTCTGGTCACCAGCCTTAGTTAGGTCACCACTCTGTTTACCCACCAATGGAGAAGGAAACATTACAAACATGAAACTTAATTCTCCAAGTTGGAAAGAAATAATTAGCCATGAGTTAGGGCATGGACAAGGGCACTCTACATCAAGTTCATCTTGTCTCAAATATCTCAGAAGACTGTTCTCTAATCCCACAAAAGATGGACCAGGAGGGAAGTGAGAGATGCCAAGTACCATGCTGCAAACAAAGTCTTATTCTCTGGTCCCAGGACACACACAAAACAACTAACAAGACCAATATTATTTAAATAAAAGGTACACAAGACAAGAGAATCAACTCGACTCAAATGCAAAAAACATAATAACACAGACAAAGGACATATACCCATGAAAATGCATGGACTAACCAGGCAGACACCTCCATACAGGAGGCTAGAGAGTGGTGACACTGGATACTTCATTAACCCACCTAAGTATGCTGAATCACAAAGCTAATCCCCATCCAGCTTAAGATATATATCTGCCACCAGCTCTCTGGACCCATGTCCACTCAGTACAACTCAACCCTGCCTAATGAACTGCCTTAGAGCTGAGAAGAGGGAACCCTCTCACTTTTAGCTGATGTGATAGGGATGGGAGGAGAGAAGTGGCAGGAAGATGTACCCATGCCCTCATTGCCACCTTACACTGTTTCTCTTTATAAAGCATCTCAACCTAATAAACCATTATTTGAAAACTAAGATGGCTGGCTGGAATTTAATTCTCTAATATCAAACTATGCCTTTTCTTCTGTCTTAGGTTCTGATTTTAACTTGCTAAATCAATGGAAAGAAGGCAAATTAAATGAAGAATAACATAGAGTACACTTGATGAGAGTTACTATAACTTCACACACACACAACCCAACATGTATGACTCACCCACCTCTCTCTCTCTCTCTCTCTCTCTCTCTCTCTCTCTCTCTCTCCCCTTAATAAAGTAACATTTCATAACAATATATATATATATATATATATATATATATATATATATATATATATATATATATATATATATATATATATATATATATATATATATATATATATATATATATATATATATATATATATATATATATATATATATATATATATATATATATATATAGGTGTCTTGAGACAAAAGTAAAAAATTCTCAGAAGTGAAAGATCATCATTCAGAGCATGAAATATTTTAGTCAGGTGTTTTTAACACCATAGTTTAAAAATAACAGGACATTCAAATATGAATGTGTTTCAGTAGCAAGTGGCTGCACATGGGCCATCTCCCTTTGTCCAGCTGGTGGTTGTTGCCATATAGCATTCTTTATGGCTTAGCTATTACTTGCTACTACAATACACTGCACTTTTGAATTTGATTTAATTGGTTATATATATATATATATATATATATATATATATATATATATATATATATATATATATATATATATATATATATATATATATATATATATATATATATATATATGAATTCATGTTGAATTTTTTTTTTTAACTATCATTGTGTCTCCGTTAATGCATTAGATGCCAGCAATAACTTCAACATTTAATGATTTTTCTTCCTTTTAAAGTAATAAGGTAACAATATGCAATGTTAGTTATCTGGAAGTTTGCATCACAGTAAGACAACTTTGAGAATATGTTTCATATGAAGATCTATTTATATTTTCAAACGGACAATTACCAACAGGGTAAACTCTGCAATGAAAATATGTTTATGACAAAAAGAGAAAAAAAATATTTAAGTTTCCTCAATATATTCCTGAAGAGTGTACATATTTATTTATTTTTTTGGATATTACATTTTTTTTTTTTTTTGTGATAACAATTTGGCAACATTTTAATGATAATATATCTCATGTCTTTCAGGGCAGGAAGAATTCTACGTTATCACCATCATCTCCTCAGCCATTTTGAGCAGTATGTAATGCTAGTATGTTTTTTTGTACTATAGAAATGACAGTATCTCAAATTATATTATAACAAGGTTAGAAAAAAGACATGTTATATACATGGTTTATTTGTGGGAAAACTTTGTCTAAAGTTACTTTGCACATATGACTGAAGTTAGTTCCATGAGGTAATTTCCAGGTTCTTAATGTTGATTACAAAATTTTTTCCCATATAAGAATACAATGGAACCTCATTTCCTGAATGTCTCCCTTTTTTAACTACTCAGTTTTTGAACCAAAGAAAAAAAATCATTATTGTTTTGGTTACCTTACCATAATATGGTTTTCTAACAAAGTTATTTGATTTCAAATACTAAAAGATGTAGCAAAAACTGCCATTTATTACCAAGTTATAGTTTCTATAAATACTTCCTTCGTTTTTACATTTTTTTTTTTTTTTTTTTTTTTTTTTTTTTTTTTTATGTAGGAAGGATACTGGCCAAGGGCAACAAAAATCTAATAAAAAAAATGCCCACTGAAATGCCAGTCCCTAAAAGGGTCAAAGCAGTGGTCAAAAATTGGTGGATAAGTGTCTTGAAACCTCCCTCTTGAAGGAATTCAAGTCATAGGAAGGTGGAAATACAGAAGCAGGCAAGGAGTTCCAGAGTTTACCAGAGAAAGGGATGAATGATTGAGAATACTGGTTAACTCTTGCGTTAGAGAGGTGGACAGAATAGGAGTGAGAGAAAGAAGAAAGTCTTGTGCAGCGAGGCCGCGGAAGGAGGGGAGGCATGCAGTTAGCAAGATCAGAAGAGCAGTTAGCATGAAAATAGCGGTAGAAGACAGCTAGAGATGCAACATTGCGGCGGTGAGAGAGAGGCTGAAGACAGTCAGTTAGAGGAGAGGAGTTGATGAGACGAAAAGCTTTTGATTCCACCCTGTCTAGAACAGCAGTATGAGTGGAACCCCCCCAGACATGTGAAGCATACTCCATACATGGACGGATAAGGCCCTTGTACAGAGTTAGCAGCTGCGGGGGTGAGAAAAACTGGCGGAGACGTCTCAGAACACCTAACTTCATGGAAGCTGTTTTAGCTAGAGATGAGATGTGAAGTTTCCAGTTCAGATTATAAGTAAAGGACAGACCGAGGATGTTCAGTGTAGAAGAGGGGGATAGTTGAGTGTCATTGAAGAAGAGGGGATAGTTGTCTGGAAGATTGTGTCGAGTTGATAGATGGAGGAATTGAGTTTTTGAGGCATTGAACAATACCAAGTTTGCTCTGCCCCAATCAGAAATTTTAGAAAGATCAGAAGTCAGGCGTTCTGTGGCTTCCCTGCGTGATATGTTTACCTCCTGAAGGGTTGGACGTCTGTGAAAAGACGTGGAAAAGTGCAGGGTGGTATCATCAGCATAGGAGTGGATAGGACAAGAAGTTTGTTTTAGAAGATCATTAATGAATAATAAGAAGAGAGTGGGTGACAGGACAGAACCCTGAGGAACACCACTGTTAATAGATTTAGGAGAAGAACAGTGACCGTCTACCACAGCAGCAATAGAACGGTCAGAAAGGAAACTTGAGATGAAGTTACAGAGAGAAGGATAGAAACCGTAGGAGGGTAGTTTGGAAATCAAAGCTTTGTGCCAGACTCTATCAAAGGCTTTTGATATGTCCAAGGCAACAGCAAAAGTTTCACCAAAGTCTCTAAAAGAGGATGACCAAGACTCAGTAAGGAAAGCCAGAAGATCACCAGTCGAGCGGCCTTGACGGAACCCATACTGGCGATCAGATAGAAGGTTGTGAAGTGATAGATGTTTAAGAATCTTCCTGTTGAGGATAGATTCAAAAACTTTAGATAAGCAGGAAATTAAAGCAATAGGACGGTAGTTTGAGGGATTAGAGCGGTCACCCTTTTTAGGAACAGGTTGAATGTAGGCAAACTTCCAGCAAGAAGGAAAGGTAGATGTTGACAGACAGAGCTGAAAGAGTTTGACTAGGCAAGGTGCAAGCACGGAGGCACAGTTTCGGAGAACAATAGGAGGGACCCCATCAGGTCCATAAGCCTTCTGAGGGTTTAGGCCAGCGAGGGCATGGAAAACATCATTACGAAGAATTTTAATACGAGGCATGAAGTAGTCAGAGGGTGGAGGAGAGGGAGGAACAAGCCCAGAATCGTCCAAGGTAGCGTTTTTAGCAAAGGTTTGAGCAAAGAGTTCAGCTTTAGAAATAGATGTGATAGCAGTGGTGCCATCTGGTTGAAGTAGAGGAGGGAAAGAAGAAGAAGCAAAGTTATTGGAGATATTTTTGGCTAGATGCCAGAAATCACGAGGGGAGTTAGATCTTGAAAGGTTTTGACATTTTCTGTTAATGAAGGAGTTTTTGGCTAGTTGGAGAACAGACTTGGCATGGTTCCGGGCAGAAATATAAAGTGCATGAGATTCTGGTGAAGGAAGGCTTAAGTACCTTTTGTGGGCCACCTCTCTATCATGTATAGCACGAGAACAAGCTGTGTTAAACCAAGGTTTAGAAGGTTTAGGACGAGAAAAAGAGTGAGGAATGTACGCCTCCATGCCAGACACTATCACCTCTGTTATGCGCTCAGCACACAAAGACGGGTCTCTGACACGGAAGCAGTAGTCATTCCAAGGAAAATCAGCAAAATACCGCCTCAGGTCCCCCCAACTAGCAGAGGCAAAACGCCAGAGGCACCTTCGCTTAGGGGGATCCTGAGGAGGGATTGGAGTGATAGGACAAGATAAAGATATGAGATTGTGATCGGAGGAGCCCAACGGAGAAGAAAGGGTGACAGCATAAGCAGAAGGATTAGAGGTCAGGAAAAGGTCAAGAATGTTGGGCGTATCTCCAAGACGGTCAGGAATACGAGTAGGGTGTTGCACCAATTGCTCTAGGTCATGGAGGATAGCAAAGTTGTAGGCTAGTTCACCAGGATGGTCAGTGAAGGGAGAGGAAAGCCAAAGCTGGTGGTGAACACCAGAGACAGAGAGTAAGACAGTAATTTAATTTTTCAAAGAAGTTACATTTGATCCCGTTGGAGAAGTTGAAGAACCTTGATGTAAACAGACAAGGAGTAATCCCTAGCATTCTGTTGCTCTCTCTATGACCCACAATGCCATCATTACCTGCACAACTGCATTTTCCTAGTAGCTTTTCCCAGCAACAAGATGTCTAAATGTTGTGATCACCTTCATATTGACAGTGAGTGGGTTGCTCCTCTCTGTCACTCTGTAAAGCTTCCCTCACATGATCGGTTACAAATAGAATGCCTAAAATGGTCTAAACAATATCTTTTGATAAGTTCTGTCACTAAGTTGATTCAGTACATCCTTCCTCGAAAAAATAAAAATAAATAAATAATAAATAAACGGGAGATGTGGAGCGGCCATCTTAGCATGGTAGCCCAGTGTCTGAGAATGGATAAATCTATTTGACATTGATTCCAATGGGGAAAATAGTTTTTTTTTTTTTTAACATTTCAGATTTCGAATGACATTTAGGAACGAATTAATTTCGAAAACTGAGGTTCTACTGTATGCTAAAACAATACTAGAACACAAAGATATTGTTACATTAAATCCAAAGGGCATACTACGTCATTGAACTTCATCTGATTCAAACTGGATGTGAAATGGGATATAGTTTGGATCACCATCTCACATAAGCCTCAAAAACAAGGAAATGTCAGCATTAACAGCATCTCAACGAATTCAGAAATTTTCACATGAAGGAGATCACTAATACATAAAGATATCTAGTGATAGCACTTAAACCAAGGATTGTAATGGAGGTGAAGAATTTAAAGATAACATCAAGAATGAAGTGTTGAACTGGAAATAAATTCACACATTATATTGATTTCTTTAGATTTTTTTTTTTTTTTTTTTGCAGATTTGTACTATTTAACAATATCTTGAAATATCTTTACCACTCTTTAAGACCTTTTTTCTCTAAAAGGAGGAGGGAAAAGAATAGGGAAGAGACAAGGAGGTGGCTGGAGCCAGCATGCTCAACCTAAGCAGGACACAGGCTCATTAAGAAAAAACTATAAGATTAAAAAAAAAATATTGTCTGCTAACTAGAGGGACTGGATAGAATCTGATTTTTTCTAATAGAGATCAAGACTTCTACAATATTATGTATCAATTTTAAATCTGGAGGGCAAAAGGAACTGGATGAAAGCTTGAGAGGAATAAGGGTGAGTGGTTAGTATACAATTTTTTATTTATTTTTTTTATTTTGGTGAAACTTTTGCTGTTGCTTAGACATATCGAAAGATATTGATATAATCTGGCACAAAGCTTTGATTTTCAAACTACCCTCCTACAGGTTCTATCCTTTCTTCTTTCCTTTCTGACCGTTCTATTGCTGCTGTGGTAGATGGTCACTGCTCTTTTCCTAAATCTATTAACAGTGGTGTTCTTCAGGATTCTGTCCTGTCACCCACTCTCTTCTTATTATTCATCAATGACCTTCTAAACCAAACTTCTTGTCCTATCCACTCCTACGCTGATGATACCACCCTGCACTTTTTCACGTCTTTTCATAGATGTCCAACCCTTCAGGAAGTAAACAGTTCACACAGGGAAGCCACAGAATGCCTGACTTCTAATCTCTCTAAAATTTCTGATTGGGGCAGAGCAAACTTAGTATTGTTCAATGCCTTAAAAACTCAATTCTTCCATCTATCAACTTGACATAACCTTCCAGACAACTATCCCCTCTTCTTCAAAGACACTGAAAATCCTCGGTCTGCCCTTTTTCTTATAACCTAAACTAAATTTCACATCTCATCTCTAGCTAAAACAGCTTCTATGAAGTTAGGCGTTCTGAGACGTCTCCACCAGTTTTTCTCATCCCCCCCCAGCTACTAACTCTGTACAAGGGCCATATCTGTCCATGTAAGGAGTATGCTTCACATGTCTGGGGGGGTTCCACTCATACTGCTCTTCTAGACAGGGTGGAATTAAAAGCTTTTTGTCTCATCAACTCCTCTCCTCTAACTGACCGTCTTCAGCCTCTTTCTCATCACTGCAATGTTGCATTTCTAGCTGTCTTCTACCGCTATTTTCATGCTAACTGCTCTTCTGATCTTGCTAACTGCATGCCCTCCCTCCTCCCGCAGCCTTGCTGCACAAGCCTTTCTTCTTTCTCTCACCCCTATTCTGTCCATCTCTCTATTGCAAGAGAGATGGACTCTCTGAATGATTGAGAATACTGCTCTACAGTATTCTCAATCATTCATCCCTTTCTCTGGTAAACTCTGGAACTCTCTGCCTGCTTCTGTATTTCCACCATCCTATGACTTGAATTCCTTCAAGAGGAAGGTTTCAAGCTACTTATCCTTCAATTTTTTACTACTGCTTTGGACCTTTTATGGGACTGGCATCTCAGTGGGCTTTTTTTTTTTTATTGTATTTTGTTGCCCTTGGCCAGTGTCCCTCCTACATAGAAAAAAAAAAAATAGTATCGTTCTTCCCTAGGTTGTGTCATTTCAGTGAGGGGGCAGAGCTTGTCTTCTGGGAAGTTGGACAAGATATTCCACTGCTGTAGGAGATAGTGTTCTACAGAAATGGTAGTGTTGTTAGTGATAGTGGTATTCTGTAGAACACTATAATCCTTACGTGTGTCTGTTGAAACTGGCCACAGATTCCACCCCTCTCACAGATGCCATTGACTTGGTCAGCTTCCCCAGACTACCACCTACATAATCTAGTGTGGGGCTCAATTATGGCCTTGCAGGGCCCTCCTGGACTCCTGCATCCTTAAACAGACAGTCGCAACATCAAGTTTGGCCCCTCTCATGGCTGCCACTGCCTTGGGTCAACCTCCTGAAGCTACCAACTGTGTAGCTTAGTGCAGGGCTCAAAATCACTTTCACAGGATCTTTTCTGGTCTCCCATGGTGAGTTAAACAAATGAAGTTTTCAACCAGTTTCACCTATGGTAAGGGAGCACCACAACCGTCCAACTACTCCAACAGCCGGGAAAGAATCAAAAGCTCTAGGAGGTACAGCTACAAGTGACAAACACACATAAGGATTGTAATATTCTCTGAGCTTTTGCCCTCTTGAAGAAATAAAACAAAATCCACCCTCGCTCATGGAATATCACATCTGCCTGCTGAGCAGTACCATCTGCAACCTCCTGGAGGACAGACCCATATCCCCAGAAATGGCAGGGCCCAAGGAGAAAGTAGATGTCATTATATAGCAGAGAAAATATAATCCTCTGAGTCCAAAGCTTTGATCAAAATTTTAAATCCCAGTTGCATTTATAGCTAAATGATAATCACACTAAACAGGACAGTGCAAGAGGACAGGCCATAGACAGCTTGCAACTACCATGAGATTTCCCTGGCACATCCACACAGTCACAAGGGAAGCCAGGAGACTTGAAGCCAAGAGGGAAGCCAGAAGGCTTGAGGCTGAAAAGGAGAAGGAAATGAGGTTACTTGAAGCTGAAGAGAAGGCAAGTTTGCTTGAAATGGAGAAGATGGCAAAGATGTATGAGAGGGAAGAGGCTGAAAAGAATAGAATATTTGAATTGGAGAAGACTCAGATTGGGGTTAATTCACCCCTTGGCTTGAGGAAAGGAGAAGAAGCAAAGAAGATACTGTAGAAAGCCAGATGGTGAGGAGTTTGAAGTTGAGACCTGAGTTTGATGAAAAGAAAGTGATGGAGTGTTTTCAGAGGTTTGAGAAAGCCACAGAATTTGATTGGCCTCAGGAGAGATGAGTTGGCCTTGTTGCCAATATGCAGAAAGGCAAGGCATTAGAAGTTTATGATAGAATGTATGTGGAAGATCTGGAGGAGTATGAGGAGCTTAAGGCTGATGTCCTGAGTGCCTAAGAGCTGCAGCCAGAGGTGTATAGACTGCAGTTTTGTGGAGGGAAGAAAAAGCATGGTGACTTGTATCTTAATTGTGCTCGCTACCTCGAAGAGGTATTTGAAAAGTGGGTAGCTAGTGAGCGTGTCACCTCCTTCCGTGAGCTAAAGGAGCTCAAGGTGATGGAACAGTTTGTAAATATGGCTGAGAAAAGTTAGTTTGAAACCTTAAAGCAGACAGGCACTTGGGCAGATGACCACATGTTGGCGCAATGGCCTGTGGGACGTCTGGTGGGGCAAGAAATATATTTCCGGAAGTGACATGCAGTGATTGGTTGGGAGAGCAGCAGCATGCTGGCCAATCATGGAGAGACCAATCTTACATAAGGAGCTATGGCAGCTCCCAGGAGGGAGAGAGAACACCCTTTCACCACCTATACCACACAGCGATGCTGAACAGAAGTGAAGCCCAAGAGAAAGAGAAAGAGAGTGCCTGTTTTCTGCACTACACAACACCTGTGCTAACAGTCTGCAGTATGCTCCTCTTGTGTGATGCTATGACGCTAGTCGCTCGCAGCTGCCACTACATGACTGCGTCCCAGGGCATGCTGTGAGGATTGTGTGCCCTGACAGTATGAGACAGCGAGTACTTGATGCTGAGGTGCGTGTTTTGTGACTACGTGGTCTGTTATGGTGTGGACCACAGACAGCTGTGTAATGCTATTGGCGAGCTGTGATTCTCTAGTGTGCTGTACTGTGTCGCTGTAGTGTGAGTTGGGATGTGCTACCTAGTGATATAGACACTTTGCTGAGTGAGGCCAGTGGTATGGTCCTTACTTGTACTGTAGAGTATTAGTGTGCCTCGTGTCTTGTGGTACTGCTCGGTGCTGGCAATAAAGATGTTGTGCACTACACCAGCAGTCCGGGTGGCTGGTGTGGTGGATGGCCGTCCATGTGGTCTCATGGTGGATACAGGCACTGAAAGGACATATGCCAAGGAGGAGGTTATAGCAATTCAAGACCTTCCTGTGTCGGCCCAGTAGTTGTGTGGTGTCACTGGCCACTGTATGACTCTCTGTGGGCCTGTGACATCCAAGATTGTGATGGGTCGCATTGAATGAAACAACAACCTCCATAGAAAGCTTCGCTTCGCTTGTATTAAAACTAAACTCTTTACTCAAACTTTTAATTCAAGAATTGTCCCTCCCTCTCCTCCAACCTCTGACTACTTCATGCTACTCATTAAGATCCTTCGCAGTGATGTTTTCCATGCCCTCGCTCGTCCAACCTCTGACTACTTCATGCTACTCACTAAGATCCTTTGTAGTGATGTTTTCCATGCCCTCACTGTCCTTAACTCATAGAAGGCTTATGGATTGCTATTGTTCTCTGAAACTGTGCCTCTAGGCTTGAACTTTGTCTAATCAAACTTTTCCAACTTTATCATCATCTGCCATTCCTTTTTGCTGGAAGTTTGCCTACACTGAGCATGTTTCTTAAAAGGGCGAACGCTCAAATCTCTCAAACTTTCATCCTATTGCTTTAATTTCCTGCCTCTCTAAAGTGTCTTTGATTATAATAGAGATGAACTAAAATCTAGGTTTTTAATGACTTCATGTTACTCATCATTGTGGAAACTGTGCTGTAGTGGTGTGTGAAAGTGTGTGTGTGTGTGTGTGTGTGTGTGTGTGTGTGTGTGTTGCTCATACTGATGCTTTATTTTTGCAAGAATAGAATGAACATTATCTGTGATTTCATATACTACTTAAATATGCAGAGAGAGAGAGAGAGAGAGAGAATATGAGTTATTGAGAAAGTGGTGGGCATTTATAAGTGCCAATTAATTATCCAGTCTATCTAGAAAATATCCCTAAAAACGTAGTAGTTCTACCCCCCACCACCTGCCTTCTCTCTCTCTCTCTCTCTCTCTCTCTCTCTCTCTCTCTCTCTCTCTCTCTCTCTCTCTCTCTCTCTCTCTCTCTCTCTCTCTCTCTCTCTCTCTCTCTCTCTCTCTCTCTCTCTCTCTCTCTCTCTCTCTCTCAATGTCTGTCTTTTGCAGTGTGCATGGCCATCACTCAAGGATCTGCCTCAGGACTGGCTGGACTTTTTCCCCCTTCATGTATGGCAACACTAATGTCTGGGCAAGCACTGGCTGGGGTCATATCATCTTTAGCCAGAATTGTTTCCCTTCTGGTGTACGAAGAACCTATAGTCAGCGGTTTCATATTCTTCAGCATATCGGATGTTTTCCTGATCTCTACTCTTCTCTTCTATTTGTATTTGAGAAATATGGTAAGAGAGAGAGAGAGAGAGAGAGAGAGAGAGAGAGAGAGAGAGAGAGAGAGAGAGAGAGAGAGAGAGAGAGAGAGAGAGAGATAACATAATTTTTCCCTTCTCTTCAACAGAATTATTACAAGAACATAAAAAATGACATTGCATTAATCAACAAAAATGAGGTGACAGACAGAGATGACACTGATGAAGATGGGGAAAGAGAGGCACGAAAAATGCAACTGAAAGACAGCATGTGGACAACTTATTTCATTGTCTTCCGAAAGGTAAGGTGTTCATACGAGTATAAACTGATAAATACGCACACACACACACACACAGATATATATATATATATATATATATATATATATATATATATATATATATATATATATATATATATATATATATA
Organism: Scylla paramamosain; assembly: GCF_035594125.1. Lineage (NCBI taxonomy): Eukaryota > Metazoa > Arthropoda > Malacostraca > Decapoda > Portunidae > Scylla > Scylla paramamosain. The sequence goes on from NC_087194.1 coordinate 8,062,543, forward strand.
TATATATATATATATATATATATATATATATATATATATATATATATATATATATATATATATATATATATATATATATATATATATATATATGAAGACAGTCAGTCAGAGGAGTTGAGATGAAAAGCTTTTGATTCCAGCCTGTCTAAAAGAGCAGTATGAGTGGAACCTCCCCAGACATGTGAAGCATACTCCATACATGGACAGATAAGGCCCTTGTACAGAGCAGTTTTGAGGGGGAGGGGGAGGGAGAAAAAATGGCAGAGACATCTCAGAATGCCTAACTTCATAGAAGCTGTTTTAGCTAGAGATGAGATGTGAAGTTTCCAGTTTAGTTTATAAGAAAAGGAGAGACCAAGGATGCTCGATGTAGAAGGAGGGACAGTCGAGTGTCATTGAAGAAGAGGGCATAATTGTCTGGAAGGTTATGTCAAGTTGATAGATGGAGGAATTGAGTTTTTGAGGCATTGAACAATACCAAGTTTGCTCTGCCTCGATCAGAAATTTCATAGAAATCAGAAGTCAGGCGTTCTGTGGCTTCCCTGCATGAACTGTTTACTTCCTGAAAGGTTGGACATCTATTAAAAAGATGTGGAAAAGTTCAGGATTATCATCACCATACGAGTGGATAGGTTTGGTTAAGAAGATCATTGATGAATAATAGGAAGAGAGTGTGTGACAGGATAGAACCCTGAGGAACACCACTTTTAATAGGTTTAGAAGAAGAAAAGTGACTGTCTACCACAGCAGCAATACAACAATCAGAAAGGAAACTTGAGATGAAGTTACAGAGAGAAAGATAGAAGCTGTACGAGGGTAGTTTGGAAATCAAAGCTTTGTGCCAGATCATATCAATAGCTTTCGATATGTCTAATACAACAGCAAAAGTTTCACCAAGATCTCTAAAAGAGGATGACCAAGACTCAGTAAGGAAAGCCAGGTCACCAGTAGAGTGGCCTTGACAGAACCTGCACTGGCGATCAGATGGAAGGTTGTGAAGTGATAGATGTTTCAGAATCTTCCTGTTGAGGATAGATTCAAAACTTTAAATAGGCAGGAAATTAAAGCAATAGGACAATAGTTTGAGGAATTAGAATGGTCACCCTTTTTAGGAACAGGTTGAATGTAGGCAAACTTTCAACAAGAAGGAAAGGTAGATGTTGACAGTTGAAAGAGTTTGACTAAGAAAGGTGCAAGCACGGAGGTGCAGTTTCGGAGAACAATAGGAGGGACCTGTCAGGTCCCATAGGCTAGCGAGGGCATGGAAAACATCATTGCGAAGAATTTTAATAGGTAGCATGGAGTAGTCAGAGAATGGAGGAGAGGGAGGAACAAACACTGAATTGTCCAAGGTAGAGTTTTTAGCAAAGATTTGAGTGAAGAGTTCAGCTTTAGAGATAGATGTGATAGCAGTAGTGCCATCTGGTTGAAATAAAGGAGAGAAAAGAAGAAGCAAAGTTAATGGAGATACTTTTGGCTAGATGCCAGAATTGATGAGGGGAGTTTGATCTTGAAAGATTTTGACACTTTTTTTTTTTTTTTATGTAGGAGTGACACTGGCCAAGGGCAACAAAAATCTAATAAAAAAAATGCCCACTGAAATGCCAGTCCCATAAAAGGGTCAAAGCAGTGGTCAAAAATTGGTGGATAAGTGTCTTGAAACCTCCCTCTTGAAGGAATTCAAGTCATAGGAAGGTGGAAATACAGAAGCAGGCAGGGAGTTCCAGAGTTTACCAGAGAAAGTGATGAAAGTTTGAGAATACTGGTTAACTCTTGCGTTAGAGAGGTGGACAGAATAGGGGTGAGAGAAAGAAGAAAGTCTTGTGCAGCGAGGCTGCAGAAGGAGAGGAGGCATGCAGTTAGCAAGATCAGAAGAGCAGTTAGCATGAAAATAGCGGTAGAAGACAGCTAGATATGCAACATTGCGGCAGTGAGAGAGAGGCTGAAGACAGTCAGTTAGAGGAGAGGAGTTGATGAGATGAAAAGCTTTTGATTCCACCCTGTCTAGAAGAGCAGTATGAGTGGAACCCCCCAGACATGTGAAGCATACTCCATACATAGACGGATAAGGCCCTTGTACAGAGTTAGCAGCTGGGGGGGTGAGAAAAACTGGCGGAGACGTCTCAGAACACCTAACTTCATAGAAGCTGTTTTAGCTAGAGATGAGATGTGAAGTTTCCAGTTCAGATTATAAGTAAAGGACAGACCGAGGATGTTCAGTGTAGAAGAGGGGGACAGTTGAGTGTCACTGAAGAAGAGGGGTTAGTTGTCTGGAAGGTTGTGTCGAGTTGATAGATGGAGGAATTGAGTTTTTGAGGCATTGAACAATACCAAGTTTGCTCTGCCCCAATCAGAAATTTTAGAAAGATCAGAAGTCAGGCGTTCTGTGGCTTCCCTGCGTGATATTATTCTATTCTATTCTAATATTCTATTAATGAAGGAGTTTTGGCTATTTGGAGAACAGACTTGGCATGGTTTCGGTCAGAAATATAAAGCATACGAGATTTGAATATCTTTTGTGGGCCACCTCTCTATCTTGTAGAGCATGAGAACAGGCTGTGTTAAACCAAGGTTTGGAAGGTTTATGTTGAGAAAAACGAGTGAGGAATGTACACCTCCATGCCAGACCCTGTCACCTTCGTTATGCACTTGGTACACAGAAACATGCCTCTGACATGGAAGCATTCCAAGGAAAATCAGCAAAATACCTCCTCAGGTCCCCCAAGTAGTAGAGGCAAAATGCCAGGGGTACCTCTGCTTAGGGGGATTCTGAGGAGTGATTGGAGTGATAGGACAAGATACAGATATGAGATTGTGATCGGAGGAGCCCAAATGAGAAGAGAGGGTAACAGCATAAGCAGAAGGGTTAGAGGTTGGGAAAAATCTAGAATGTTGGGTTTATTTCCAAGACGGTTAGGAATACAAGTAGGGTGTTGCACCAATTTCTCTAAGTCATGGAGGATAGCAAAATTGAAGGCTAGTTCACCAGGATGGTCAGTGAAGGGAGAGGAAAGCCAAAACTGGTGGTGAACATTGAAGTCTCTAAAAGTGGAATCTCTGCAAAAGGGAAGAGAGAATGGGTGCCAATTTAGAAGTAGTCAAAGAATTTCTTATAATCAGAGGAATTAGGTGAGAGGTATACAGCACAGATAAATTTAGTTTGAGAGTCACTGTAGTTGCAGCCAGATGGTGGAAAAGTTAGAAGATTCAAGAGCGTGGACATGAGAGTAGGTTAAGTCATTGTGCACATAAACACAATATCCAGTTCTGGATTGTAAATGAGAATAGAGAAAGTAAGGGGGAGCAGAAAAGGGAGTACTGTCAGTTGATTGAGACACCTGTGTTTCAGTGAGGAAAAGAAACTGAGGTTTAGTAGAGGAGAGGTGATGTTCTACAGATTGAAAATTAGATCTAAGACTGCAAATGTTGCAGAAGTTAATGAAGAAAAAAATTTAGGGGGTGTCAATACACTTAAGGTCGATACCAGAAAATCAGTCTCACCTGGGGACATTTGTGGTCCCCTTTTCAGACGGGGACTCCGAGGCTAGTGTAGGAGTCATCATGATAATTTTCAATTTTGAGTGATGGGTGTGTGTGTAATTAGGTGCTTGTAGTTTTGTGTGAAGGAAGAGTAGTTGTCTTTAGACGGCAGGCTGTGACTGCCCCCTTATGTTGTGAGACACTAAGGGAAAGCATGATCCAGTGCTTTAGAGCTCATTGGGAGTAATTATTGTTTTGGTAGGTGCCTACTATATATACACATACATATATATACATATATAGGTAATATGACTACTCGAGATCAAATTCTTCCATTTATCCCAGTAATTTTGAGATGCTACTCAGTGTGGCCTGGTCTGCAACTCAGTGTCTGTACTCTCCCAAACCTAAGACAGCTCTCTGAGTCTGCTGACCTCAACAGGGTTGTTTGGGGTAATCTTGGGAGTGCACTTCAGTGGAACTAATTCTAATAGTTCTAAGAGTCCTTTGTCCCTTGACCATAATTTCTGCTGCTCTAACAATGCTATTTTCATCACGATACTATTTCAATATCCTAGCTAGTAGCCATGTGGAATGATTCTGTTCTATTTTTAATAAGACAGTATCACATTCCTTAAGGAAAACTACATTCTCAGTTGGTTGAATGCCATAGAAAGCTCTCACAAAGACTTACAAGATATTCTTCGGACCATTATTTCTCCCACCTCTCTAACAATATATGTTGTTGATGATAACTTTCTCTAAGATACTGGGACTTATTTTCTACGATGGGCTCCAAGATATGATCCCTAGCCTCGATAGATGGAAATGGTTCTAATCGTCTTCCATATAAGAGATAAGATGGTGTCATTGCCTCCAGATGTACTGGGTTGTCATCTAAGTAAGTTAGAGGTTGGTTATTGATTCTGGTCTCAATTTCCTCTACTACCATTCCTAATTCTTAGAGATTTAATTTTGTTCGATGTAGTGTTTTCTTTAGGCATTTTTTGACTAGCCCTATCATTCTGTCAATCCATTCTGCCAGGGTGCCTTTGGAGTAATGAATTTCCAATGACATTGCCTATTTGTCAGTGTTTGTTGCACTTTTAGATAATTTATAATTTCTTGAATAAAGGGAGCTTTTTCTATGAAGTTAGTAGCTTTATCACTTACGATAAAGTGAGGACAGGAACGCCTAGCTGCAAATATTCTAAACAATTCCAGGAGGGTCTTGGCCACTTCTAGGTGGATAGCTCTTGTCTTGACACAAATGAATATACATACATAAAATTTCTTTTAGGAGGTCACCCTCACTTGTTATTATCAAAGTGCCAGTGTAATCTACACTTCAAAGTTTTTTTTTTTTTTGTGTAGGAGGAACACCAGTCAAGGGCAACAAAAATATAATGAAAAAAAAAGCCCACTGAGATGCCGATCCTGAACAGGGTTTGAAATAGTGTTCAAAAATAGAAGGATAAGTGTCTTGAAACCTACCTCTTGAAGGAATTCAAGTCATAGGAAGGAGGAAATACAGAAGCAGGAAGGGAGTTCCATAGTTTACCAGAGAAGGGGATGAATGATTGGGAATACTGGCATTATAGAGGTGGATAGAATAGGGGTGAGAGAAAGAAGAAAGTCTCGTGCAGCAAGGCCACAGGAGGAGGGGAGGCATGCAGTTAGCAAGATCAGAAAAGCAGTTAGCATGAAAATAGTGGTAAAAGATAGCAAGAGATGCAACATTCTGGTGATGAGAAAGAGGCTCAAGACAGTCAGTTAGAGGGGAGGAGTTGATGAGATGAATAGCTTTTGATTCCACCCTGTCTATAAGAGCGGTATGAGTGGAACCCCTCCAGACATGTGAAGCATACTCCATACATGGACGGATAAGGCCAGCAGCCTGGGAGGGGTGAGAAAAACTGGCGGAGACGTCTCAGAATGCCTAATTTCATAGAAGCTGTTTTAGCTCAGAAGTCAGGTGTTCTGTAGCTTTCCTGCATGAACTGTTTACTTCCTGAAGGCTTGGAGGTCTGTGAAAAGACATGGAAAAGTGCAGGGTGGTATCATCAGCGTAGGAGCGGATAGGGCAAGAAGTTTGGTTTAAAAGATCATTGATGAATAATAGGAAGAGGGTGGATGACAGAACAGAACCCTGAGGAACACCACTGTTAATAGATTTAAGAGAAAAACTGTGACTATCTACCACAGCAGCAATAGAACGGTCAGAAAGGAAACTTGAGATGAAGTTACAGAGAGAAGGATAGAAGCCATAGAAGGGTAGTTCGGAAATCAAAACTTTGTGCCAGACTCTATCAAAAGCTTTTGATATGTCTAAGGCAACAGCAAAAGTTTCTCCAAAATCTCTAAAAGAGGATGAGCAAGATTTATTAAGGAAACCCAAAAGATCACCAGTAGAGCAGCCTTGACAGAACCCATGCTGATCAGATAAAAGGTTGTGAAGTGATAGATGTTTAAGAATCTTCCTGTTGAGGGTAGATTAAAAAAACTTTAGATAGGCAGAAAATTAAAGCAATAGGACAGTAGTTTAAGGGATTAGAACAGTCACCCTTTTTGGGAACAGGCTGAATGTAAGCAAACTTCCAGCAAAAAATAAAGGTAAATGTTGACAGACAAAATTGAAAGAGTTTGACTAGGCAAGGTACAAGCACAGAGCTGCAGTTTCAGAGAATAATAGGAGGGACCCCATCAGGTCCATAATCCTTCTGAGGGCTTAGGCCAGTGAGGGCATGGAAAACATCATTGTGAAGAATTTTAATAGGTAGCATGAAGTAGTCAGAGGGTGGAAGAGAGGGAGGAACAAGCCCTGAATCGTCCAAGGTAGAGTTTTTAGCAAAGGTCTGAGCAAAGAGTTCAGCTTAAGAGATAGATGTGAAGGTGGTGGTGCCATCTGGTTGAAATAAGGGAGGGAAAGAAGAAGTAAAGTTATTAGAGATGTTTTTGGCTAGATGCCGGAAGTCATGAGGGGAGTTAGATCTTGAAAGATTTTGATGCTTTCTATTAATGAATGAGTTTTTTGGCTAGTTGGTGAACAGTCTTGGCATGGTTCCGGACAGAAATATAAAGTGCATGAGATTCTGGTGATGGAAGGCTTAAGTACCTTTTGTGGGCCACTTCTCTATCATGTATAGCATGAGAATAGGCTGTGTTAAGGCAAGATTTGGAAGGTTTAGGTTGAGAAAAATAGTGAGGGATGTACACCTCCATGCCAGACACTATCAGCTCTGTTATGTGCTCAGCACATAGAGACAGGCCTCTGTCACAGAAGCAGTAGTCATTCCAAGGAAAATCAGCAAAATACCTCCTCAGGTCCCCCCAACTGGCAGAGGCAAAATGCTAGATGAGATCCTGAAGAGGGACTGGAGCAATAGGACAAGATACAGATATGAGATTGTGATCAGAGGAGCCCAACAGAGAAGAGAGGTTAACAGGATAAACAGAAGGGTTAGAGGTTGGGAAGAGGTCAAGAATGTTGGACATGTCTCCAAGACAGTCAGGAATATGAGTAGGGTGTTGCAAAAGTTGCTCTAGGTCATGGAAGATAGCAAAGTTGAAGGCTAGTTCACCAGGATGGTCAGTGAAGGGAGAGGAAAGCCAAAGCTGGTGGTGAACATTGAAGTTACCAAGAATGGAGATCTCCACTGAAGGGAAGAGAGTCAGAATGTGCTCCACTTTGGAAGTTAAGTAGTCAAAGAATTTCTTATAGTCAGAGGAGTTAGGTGAGAGGTATATAGCACAGATAAATTTAGTTTGAGAGTGACTCTGTAGTCGTAGCCAGATGGTGGAAAACTCGGAAGATTCAAGAGTGTGGGCACAAGAGTAGGTTAAGTCATTGCGCACATAAACGCAGCATCCAGCTTTGGATCAAAAATGAGGATAGAGAAAGTAGGAGGGAACAGAAAAGGGGCTACTGTCAGTTGCCTCAGACACCTGAGTTTCAGTGAGGAAAAGATGAGGTTTAGAAGAGGAGAGGTGGTGTTCTACAGATTGAAAATTAGATCTTAGACCGCAAATGTTGCAGAAGTTAATGAAGAAAAAGTTGAGGGGGGTGTCAAGACACTTAGGGTCGTCGACAGAAAGGTAGTCTGACCTGGGGACATTTATGGTCCCCTCCCCAGATGGGGACTCCGAGGCTGGTGTAGGAGTCTCCTTGCAGCAGTCTCCTTGTAACCCTTAATGATTAGATTTTTGTTTATGTCTGGGATCACTACTGCTCTTATCTTTGTTTTAAATTTGCCTAATTTTTTGATGGGTCTTACTAAGTCAATTAAAAAAAATCTTAGGTTTCCTAATAATACCCAAAAACTAACCTACATATGTGCCCTATATGTAAGAAAGAAGTACATCATATTTCTCTATGTGAGGTAATAAGGTATGAAACTAAAATGATCCCCTCACATGATAAGACCAATAATAACCAGCCCATCTCTCCTGCATCAGTTCCAACAGCAGAAGTGGACATTAGCAGTCAAAGATGACTGACAAAGGCCAAGGTTCTGTTCAATACAGTAGCACAGAAAAGCTTTATAAGCAAGGAAACTTTAAATCTACCAAAAAACAGGACAAACTCAATTAAAAATCTCAGGTTTCCTAATAATACCCAAACTCATGACTTGTAAGACCCATCATAAAATTAGGCAAATTTAAAACAAAGATAAAAGCAGTAGTGATCCCAGACATAAACAAAAATTTAATCATTAAAGGTTACAAGGAGACTGCTGACTTTTTCATATCAAAAGCTATTAAATTAACAGATCAAAACATAACATCAGATGAAATAGATCCAGTTCAACTAATAATAGGTTCAGAATATTATGTGAAATTTATAGGGAAAACATTAAGGAAATATGGTGTTCAAATGTTGACAACAGCTGGTGTTAATCTGATGGTAGGACCACCGTCCTTTATTTGGTGTGACTCACTTAAGCATATTGTGCACCTACCTAACTCTTCAAGTCTGTTTATCCTCCTCTCTACCCTATTATAATTGCTACAGTGTGGTGGATTATATTGTTCAGAGCAAAACACACATTTCCTATATGTTGGAGTTTCAGGTCTTGGTCTTGTCTTGTTATAGTTGGTATGAGGTAGTACCTCTGGCTTCTTATTCACAATGGTTGAGAAGGTACCTATTGTCTCAGTGCTCCATAACTTGTTTTGGTTTTATTTCCTGGACAATAATTAGGTCTAGATTCACTTCTTTTAACCTTGTAGGGTGGGGTCATATTCACCCGTTATTGGTAAATCTTATTAGAATCTGTTTTACCAGGATTGGTTGTCTCATCGTTGCTCATGTTTTTAAAAATTTCTAGCAATGATTCATCTATTTCCTTGAATGTGAAGTGGCTCTTTTGGTGTTTTAAGTACAACATTTGTAGCTTCCTTTGTATAATGGTATTTAAGGGCCAAGCTGCATCCTCAATATTATTATTTGTTTTCAGAGATTATTATATTCTATTTACATTTATCCTGAAAGGTTGCAAATCCTTATAACAATGATTAAGGGATGTTGAGTCTAAAAATTTGTAGACAAGCATGATGGTTATTTGCTCCATATCATCATAGTTCTCTCGTAGTGTTGGACACAATAACGATGGATGTGAGAGACAATGAGGACTTGTGAGAGTTGCTGTTCGTTGACGACCTAGTCATCATTGCAGATATGGAGGAAGAGTTACAGGAGAGATATTTGTTATGGAAAGGCAACCTGGAGAGAAAGGGAATGAAAGTGAGCACACAAAAGACAGAGGTAATGGTAAGCAATAGAGAAGGTTATGAGGAAATAAATGTAACATCAGAGGATGGCATAAGATTGAAGCAGACAAGAGAGTTCAAATACCTAGGATCAGTAATTGCAGAAGAAGGAGGAACAGAAAAAGCAGTTAGACAAAGAGTAAAAGCTGGATGGGAAAAATGGAGGGAAGTGAGTGGAGTAACCTTAGATAAGAAAATACCATTGAAGCTGAGAATGAAGATATAAAGAAGTGTGTTGAGACCAGTACTTCTGTATGGTGCAGAGACATGGTCTTTAAGGAAGAAAGAGGAAGGCATTCTGGAGAGAACGGAGATGAGGATGGTGAGATGGATGACTGGCATTTCACTGTTAGAAAGGAGACAAAGTGAAGATATAAGAAGAATGTGTGGAATATGTAATATCAAGGAGAAGGCAAGAGAAGCACGACTAAGATATTTTGGACACGTGATAAGGAGAGAAGAGGATGAACCAGTGAGGAAGGCAGTGATGGTGGAGGTTAGGGGGAGAAGGAGGGTTGGGAGACAGAGAATAAGATGGAGAGACATAATGAGTGATATGAACAAGCTGGGAGTGCAAGAAGATGATGCAATGGATAGAAACAGTTGGAGAAGGATAACTCAAGTGACTGACCCTGCAATACAGTGGGATTAAGGTCATATGAAGAAGAAGAAGAAGATCATAGTAATTTGATAGCAATATCATAATTTTCTTCAATAATGGGTAATTCAGAAACTATTGGGTAGTCAGTACCATTTAGTTGGCTTAATAGGTCGGAGAATTTATTTAAATTTGCAATGTCTTCCTTTTGATAGATAAATCCCTTATATCTATCCCAGAATAAGGGCCACTCAGTGATGTTTCCTGCAAATTCTGGTAGAGTTATTGCTGGCAGGGTTATGTTAGGCTGATCTTTCACCATAGGATTAGGAGGAGTGATGCTAGTTAAGTTATCTCTCATAAGTTCTAATTTGTCTTCAGATTTAGTTAACTGTTCACTGTAAATTATTTCTTGTTGTTCATAGTCTGATATAAGTTGATCATAGCCTACATCTTCCTGCTTAGTTGTTAATTTAGTTTCTACTTAATTAAAATTAGCCTGATAGGTACTCCACTTTTCCTTTATTGATTCTATTATCCTTTGTAATTTAGCAAACGTTAATTGGTCACTGCCTATTACTTCATTACCTTCTCAGATAGTTCTTGTTAACCAACCTTGTTTTGTTGCCAAAGATTTCTTTAAAAATTTTTATAGACATATTTGTGGATATAATTTTGAGTTGTTATTTGCAGATTATTTGATCAGCTGCCTATTTGTCCACCTGTTTGTTGTGGTTGCTTGCACCCTGGTTCTGTTGAACTCAAATGGCACCTGAGTTTGCTTTTAAGTTTGGTTTTATTTTAGTAATTTGTCCCAAAGGCCTTCAGTGTCTGATCCATCAGTTTTTGGTTTATGAATTATCTGATGTAGTGAGATACATATCTCTGCCTATTCAGTTCCAGTGCACATTATCCATTACTACATGTTGTGATATTTCTAGGTTCTATTTACATTACAACACTGTCAGATGAACTCTGGCTTTATATTTGACTAGTTATGCCTTTAATGTATTCCGTTATGTCCCTAGAGTCTGGTTTACCTGTCTAACTCATTGATACGCAGGAGCAATATAGTTGATTCACGGGGCTATTTAGAAACTACTTTACTCTTCGATCATGGTCAAAGGTTTCAGCTCTGGCCCCATAGTGATGAAAAATCCTTATGTCACATCTGTGAATTTGCGGAAAAGGTTTCGGTTGCATGCAACATACTCATGGAACATGAAGCTTCTCAAACCTAACAATAAAGCCTGTCTTCCTTAATGTGGGAACTTTTTAGACCTTCACTCACGCTAATGCTCTCCCAGCTAACACACTGGCACAGGAAGCCTGGTTAGATATAATTATAAATCACCAATAACTTCCCAGTGGGCACATCTCAGGTAAATCTGATTAAAATCATGTGAATTTGACATGTGAATATCATGTGGATATGTGATCTAAAACATAAAATCTAATTCATGCAATTCTGAACATGTGAAATTTATGAGAAACTTTTCACATGAATAATCATGTGAATTATTTCTTATAATTTCCACATGCATTGAAAATCCAGTTTTGTTTGAGAATATAAATATCCACTGCAAGGCATTCATATATTCCTTGTATAATACTATATAGTATTGTACAAGGAATATATAAATATCCTGCAGTGGATATTTATATTTTTAAGTAATATTGCTGATAAACAAAGAAATTCTGACTACAAAAAAAATATACAAGTTACTACAGTATTATATTATTGGTATTCTGAAATTAGGCACAATACACTACTACAAGTTTATTATCCACCTCTCAGAGGGAAAATTGCAACTATAATAAAGTATTTGGTCATAAGCACCTTTGAGACTACAGCCTATGTATATCATACAAATAAAGGGTTTCTCTTCTTAAAAAAATATAATAATAATTATAAATAAATAAACAGACAGATAAATAGAATACAATAATTTGGAATCAAAATGACCTAATGCTGTAAAGCATCTTGAGGCCACACAATAAACTGCAATATTTGCAATGCAGCATAGTTCACAAAATAAAGATTTTCATGGAATTACAGTGACCTGATGCTGAGCATCTTGAGGCCACATAGTAAATCAATTAAAAAAAAAAAATTCTTCCAGTTCATGCCTTTTTAAAAAGTTTTTGAAGATGTTATAAATGACTGTGTCTATTGTAACAGTTTTTTCCAATATCCTACTACACTAAAAAATCAGTTGTGATAGGAACACTGACTTGTACTTAATTATACTTTATAAATCATCTGTTGAAAAATCTAAATTCTCGCATACATATAAATGATGAATCTCTAACCTCTCCATAATATATTTCAGTATCCTTTCTTTTTCATTTATGTAACCCAATACATAGGCCTGCATCTTGTAATGTAGTCACCCCATGAGTATTGCAGAACTCAAAAGGACAGGGAAGTTGGTCCCAACATTCAAAATGTAAACAGCAAGCTATACTCTTCCCTGAGTTCCATTACACTTGTGTGAACAATAACATAATAAACAGTTTCCTGATGAAAAGTAAAGCATATGAATCACCTCCCATCAAATACATTAACATCATCCAGATCTCCCCTTCCAACATAGGATTGGATGAGGAACAACAGTCAAAACTAGCCCCTTTCAGTGGGTCACATTTCCATTCAGGCACTCCTATGGAATCTTGGTCCCGCCTGGCTCATGGGCCAAAGTTCTCAGTTATGCATTTTCTGCTGCAGTATTACCATGCTGGGCGAGCGAGCCATCCTGGCAGCTCTCCCCAGCAAGCCATGTTATACACTCTCTCTAACTCTGTATCACACTTTCTATTACACTCTATATACAAGCATCATACATGTGTGTGTTATTTAGGAGTTATCACTTTTATGTCATGAGACAAGCATCGTATGTGTGTGTGTGTGTGTGTGTGTGTTTTAAACAAGTGTTGGACCACTTTTACATCACAAGATGAGCATCATGTTATTTAGTTGTTGGATAAGTTTCGTCATGAGACAAGCATCGTGTGTGTGTGCACTCGTATGTTAGGGAACACTGCTAGGATACCTCACTTGTCCAGTGTGGTAACACTGCAGCAGAAAATGCATAACTGACAACTTTGGCCTGCGAGCCAGACAGGACAAAGATTCCATAGGAGTGCCTCCATTCCCTCAGCATTTAACTATCCTAATGTTCAGTAAGTTCAACATAAATTAAATTCCAGTTTCTTTAATTTTTGGGGCATTACATAGTTTTGTTGCAGTTATCATTTGTACTTCTGTCAGACTGGCATCTCTAAATCTTTTCATCACATGCACTGTCTCTAAACACATTGCACAATCTTGTATTTTTAAAAGCTACTTTACCCCTGCTGACCATGCATGTTGTACTGATACATTAAGTTCTTTGTCATAAAGCTGCATATTAGCTGTGATACCATATCCTTCATATAAATGCCACCTATGCGGACACACCTCTCAGTCATTTTTCTGAAAACAGAGGGTGTTGCTAATTCATCTCCAACACCTGTGCTTCCTCCATAGACTCCATCTGTTGAGTTGTTTTGTCAGCATCCCTTGCTGTAGAGCCAATCAGAATATGCAATAAATGCCTCATATTCAGCAAAGGATGAATAACACACCTCTGGAATTCTGAAAAAAAAAGTAATGAAAGGATCATGTAAAATATACTTGGCATTTCTGACCAGATACTATTTCAAATATGCTCTTTATGTTTTAATTCCATTACTGTTTAGTTACAGAATCCATCATGAAAATTACAGCACTGTATGCTATTAGATATGCCATTGCTAGTACTAAAGGACTGACAACAAACAGTACAGAAAATTGCACATCCTATACTGCTACCAGCAAGTGAAAGACAGCAGGACTTTGGTACAAGTCACAGTATTGTCAGTAATGAAAATAGTAAGCACACATACATGTATGCATCTCAATGAGGACTTAAATTTTCAAGACAGTAATACATTTGTACCAGCAAAATCACTAAACCTAATATAAAACATTATGTATACTGTTTGTGTAGAAAGCACTTAAGTATTGCTCTGTGCACAATTTTTTTTTTAACTTACAAGCTTCTCTCAAAGGGAATACATCCTGCTGCTCTGCTCCTGGGTCTAAAGGTTGGACCCAGTCAAAGCCTTCACCAGACACATTTTGGTTGCACTAACTTCCACGTTGGTGATGCATGTCATTTCTGCTGTGTCGATCATGACTGTCATGTTTGTTATTTCTGTCAAGGCTGTCATGTCTGCTGTGTTGGTCACGGCTTCCATGTCTGTTGTGTCGGTCATGGTTGTCATGTCTGCAGTGTCAGTCACGGCTGTCATGTCTGTTGTGTCAGTCAAGGCTGTCGTGTCTGCTGTGTTGGTCATGGCTGTCATGTCTGCTGTGTTGGTCATGGCTGTTGTGTCTGTTGTGTCAGTCAAGGCTGTCACATCTGGTGTGTTGTGTCTGCTATGTCGGTCATGGCTATCATGTCTGCTGTGTCAGTCAAAGCTTTCACGTCTACTGTATGGTCATGGCTGTCACGTCTGCTGTGTCAGTCAAGGCTGTCATGTCTGCTGTGATGGTCACGGCTGTCATGTCTGTTGTGTCGGTCACGGCTGTCATGTCTGCTGTGACAGTCACAGCTGTCGTGTCTGCTGTGATGGTCATAGCTGTCATGTCTTTAGTGTCAGTCATGGCTGTCATGTCTGCTTTGTTGGTCACAGTTGTCATGTCTTTTTTTTTTTTTATGTAGGAAGGACACTGGCCAAGGGCAACAAAAATCTAATAAAAAAAATGCCCACTGAAATGCCAGTCCTATAAAAGGGTCAAAGCAGTGGTCAAAAATTGGTGGATAAGTGTCTTGAAACCTCCTTCTTGAAGGAATTCAAGTCATAGGAAGGTGGAAATACAGAAGCAGGCAGGGAGTTCCAGAGTTTACCAGAGAAAGGGATGAATGATTGAGAATACTGGTTAACTCTTGCATTAGAGAGGTGGACAGAATAGGGGTGAGAGAAAGAAGAAAGTCTTGTGCAGCGAGGCTGCGAAAGGAGGGGAGGCATGCAATTAGCAAGATCAGAAGAGCAGTTAGCATGAAAATAGCAGTAGAAGACAGCTAGATACTCGTATGCAACATTGCGGCGGTGAGAGAGAGGCTGAAGACAGTCAGTTAGAGGAAAGGAGTTGATGAGATGAAAAGCTTTTGATTCCACCCTGTCTAGAAGAGCAGTATGAGTGGAACCCCCCCAGACATGTGAAGCATACTCCATACATGGACGGATAAGGCCCTTGTACAGAGTTAGCTGCTGGGGGGGTGAGAAAAACTGGCGGAGACGTCTCAGAACACCTAACTTCATAGAAGCGGTTTTAGCTAGAGATGAGATGTGAAGTTTCCAGTTCAGATTATAAGTAAAGGACAGACCGAGGATGTTCAGTGTAGAAGAGGGGGACAGTTGAGTGTCATTGAAGAAGAGGGGATAGTTGTCTGGAAGGTTGTGTCGAGTTGATAGATGAAGGAATTGAGTTTTTGAGGCATTGAACAATACTAAGTTTGCTCTGCCCCAATCAGAAATTTTAGAAAGATCAGAAGTCAGGCATTCTGTGGCTTCCCTGCGTGATATGTTTACCTCCTGAAGGGTTGGACATCTATGAAAAGACGTGGAAAAGTGCAGGGTGGTATCATCAGCGTAGGAGTGGATAGGACAAGAAGTTTGGTTTAGAAGATCATTAACCCTTTCCTTCCGGCAATCGTATATATACGATTGCAAAAATGCGTCCGTAGCGACGGCGATCATACCCGTAATCAAGAATTTTCACGCCTCAATTTTGAGGTCCAAGCGCGGTTTCTCGAGTCAGATGGTGTGAGTGGAAGTGTCTGGCATGTTTCCACATGTAGTGTTGTCACTAGGTCCTGAAATTTAGCGGTAACTAAGCTATTTCCCCATTCTCTGGGCAACACTTGGCAACCCCAGCGACCCGCCGGGTGGAAAGCACCATGATAAGTGCGAAGAGACATCCTGATAAGAGCAAAGGATCTCAGATCATAACTCACCATGGAGCAGGGCAGGACATATGTATTTAGCAGTGCTTCTGAGTTTGAAGACAGTGACAGTCAATATTTAGAAGAAGAAACTGAAGAAAGCGAAGACATTAGTGAGGACTCGGAAAAATGATTTACAGGATCCACCTGTTTTATCAGAACAGAGAGATGATACCTATCATTCTTTCATGTTAATTTTTTCATTATCTTCCATTTTATAATAAAATGGTAGAAGGTAACTTGTCAGAGAGAGAGAGAGAGAGAGAGAGAGAGAGAGAGAGAGAGAGAGAGAGAGAGAGAGAGAGAGAGAGAGAGAGATAATGTTATTTGCCTGAAACTTGATATGAAAAGGGATGAAATCTCTCTCTCTCTCTCTCTCTCTCTCTCTCTCTCATTGGAAGTGTACAATTTCCCCTCCAAGATGAGAGAGAGAGAGAGAGAGAGAGAGAGAGAGAGAGAGAGAGAGAGAGAGAGAGAGAGAGAGAGAGAGAGAGAGAGAGAGAGAGAGAGCTCTTCTGATCTTGCTAACTGCATGCCTCCCCTTCTCCTGTGGCCTTGCTGCACAAGACTTTCTTCTTTCTCTCACCCCTATTCTGTCCACCTCTCTAATCCAAGAGTTAACTGGTATTCTTAATCATTCATCCCTTTCTCTGGTAAACTCTGGAACTCCCTGCCTGCTTCTGTATTTCCACCTTCCTATGGCATGAATTCCTTCAAGAGGGAGGCTTCAAGACACTTATAATTCAATTTTTAACTACCTCTTTGGACCCTTTTTTGGGACTGGTATCTCAGTGGGCTTTTTTTTATTGGATTTTTGTTGCCCTTTGCCAGTGTCCCTCCTATGTAAAAAAAAAAAAAAAAAAAGAAACATTTATCCTTGCACTTTGCTGAAATATGTATTTTGTCTTTTCTATCATTTGTTTGTCAGTGCACTTTTTCTTTCATTTTCTGACACTAGAAACTTGGGGATGGGATTATTTGATGATCTTACTAATTTCTTTAATCTCTGCAAATGGTTTTCAAATGGGAAAGCACAGATATCATTCAGTGAGCATTGAGTTTTCCACATCATTAGGCAAATGAACAAGACTATGGATGTTGTACACAACAAAATGTCGAACATATATGTCTCTACACTGCTACATAAAGTATAACAGTAACTCACATACATATTGCAAATATGAGTTTCTCATGTAATCATCTGAGTTCAACAAAATAGAAAGGGCTGCAGTAAGTGAAAGGCTAGTTTTATAGACAGCTGAAGAAACAACATCTTTCAAGGTAACATTTGTATACTATATGTATTGCCTGAACACAGTAGCTTTCCACTGATCAGTCAAAGCTAACGATCTTGGTTGCCTTGCAAACTCGCTTGGAAGACTATTTGATAGGCTTTCTAATGAGGCAGACATAATACTTATGTGTTGCTGTGATAGCCTGTATTTTTTAGGTCCTCTTATGAGGTACAGCAACATCCTTCTGGTGACATCAAGACAGACTTAATGTATATAGTCTAATAGAAAACCTGTTACACAGGGTATTCCATATTGAGTCAGTGGAGTTTTCTGTAACTGATAAGTATCTCTGTACTTGCCTTGGTTAAATCTTTCATCCGTTCTTTTGCAATATGGCTCTACTGAGTCCAATATAATATGTAAATCCCACATTCCTTTAACTTCACACCTTTCACATGAGTAATACCCACTGTGGTCTTTGATACATTTGAAAAAAAAGATCTTACTGGAGCATTGCACACAAAGCAAAATATATATATTTTCATTCCTTTTCCATCAACAACTAAGCCATTCTCTGAAAGCTGCTTGTATTCCTCTAAGAAATTACCTAGGAAATCGTCTACTGAATCTGAGTTAATTTTTCCAAAATACAAAGCTACTAGTGCTTTGAACTTCACAAGTTTAGGCCAGAACTGGTCATTACTTGATTTTGCACAAGGGGATTCCATCTACATTAACTATCAATCTGAATGAATCATTGTCTTTTATAAAGCCTAAATTATTGGAAAATATCTGTTGCAGACAGGATGCAATACCAAAATATTAATATTTTCCACCATATTTCTCTGCTGTTGTTACAAATCTTGGAGTTTGCAATAATGTTTGTGCATCGTTTGGGAGATCATGTCCTGCTTTTCTTAACAGTCCTAAAAGCAAAGTCACTGCCTGGTGTGTAATATTATTTTGAGATCCCCAAACTGCTAGTCCATCTTGAAGGGATTCATTACTGTCATCATCTGTGCTGACCTCTGATGAAGTGACTTACAAATTAGAGAATGAGTCTGTCCTTTCACTGTGTCGTTGGATATTCTCATTACAGTAACAAACTTGAATTTCACTTGAGTCATACTGAACATTTTTATCTTCATCTTCACTGCTGGCCAAAAGTTCTCTAATCTCACATTGTATTAGCCAATACTTCTTTTAATATGCCATGCTTAATAATAATATCTTTTGCACCATTAACTGGTTCTCCCATAGGAAAACGAGAGGATCATAAATACAGTAGGAAGTAAGGTTTTAGAATGGGAAATGATAGGTTATCTGAAAGTAGACAAAACAACACAATTAGTTGTAGGATGAAACAAGATACATACAGCAGAAAAGGTAAAAGATGACAGTAATGAGGATAAACATGGATTACTATCTTTAGTAAATAACAAAACTTTTATAACTACTTTCAACCTCAAGCAATTCCTTCATTTGTGGTTGTCAATATATCCTTGTTTATAGTTGATAAGAGTGCATGACACTGAATTTTAGACTAATAAGGACAATATTTAAATGGTAAGAAGTAAATACAAAGTAGACTAAGTCCAATAATATGTAGGCCACCCTGCACTGCTTCACACAGTTACCAGTTTACATTACACACATGTTTTCAGGATTTGCCTTATAAGTTTGGTAAGATTAAAGATCAGTGGTTAGGTGTTAGGTTACAGAGTTCAATTCAGTTTAGAATTACATTCCCTTCATGGTAGAGATTTTCAAGGAAAGTGCTCATCTTATATTTGAAAAAACTGTAATATGAGGCAGTAATGAATAGGTTAGTTAAAATTACATCATTACTTAAAAATTGATAAATAAATAAATAAAAGTTCATCCACCAAGAAAGATTAATTTAAAGAAAAAAAAAAGTCAATTAGGGTAGGTCAGATTAGGCTTGGTTAGATAAGATTAGGTCAGGTTTATTGAGACTGTTACATGCTGTTGATGGATCTGTGATCAATCAATAGTGCTGCACCCGAGAAGGATTTACCATCACCTAACCAAAGTAAACCAGAACTAAAGCTAACCTAATCTGACCTAACCTGTCCCTAACCTAACTGGTTTACTTTGATTAGATGATGGTGGATCTGTCTTGGGTGCAGTGCTATCAATCAGTCGTGCAGGTTCATTGATAGCACATAGCAAGATTACTTCAAGGGTTAGAGGGAGGCTGAAATAGTATGTCTAGAAATATAATTCTCACAAGGAATTTTAAAAGGACAACTAAATCAACACTTTTGCACACACTGTCCCATCTGATTTTATCATTCAAAACACACAACTGACTGGCTACCTTGAGCGTGCAGTATAATTTTTTTCAAAATTCACTGATCAGATTTTTTGCTCAGTTCACTTTTATGAAACTACATACATTCCACTGTAAATTGTAAGCTCTTTCTTTAGGAAAGAAAAACAATAATGTTTGCTCTATATTTTACAGAGATATCATGAGATGAAGTGTCATGAACCAATTTCTGAAATAAAAAAACCCACATTTTCACATAGTAAAACTATAACAAATTGTGTTTTATAACAAAAGAAGCAGACATTTAGTAAATAATTAGTGCAATAAACTGAATTTTGATACACCAGTTATCATTGTCATAAATTTGAAAAAAAAAGCTTTTTTCCATATCTCCGTAACTGTTAGTTTTTAGTTTTAGTTTTATTTTTCATATTTTTTTATGGTTTCATCTTAAAGAAGAGATCATTAACTATACAGTGGTAGTTTCAAATTTCTCATATGACGTATAGTTGCGGAATTAGGCTTAAAAAAAAATTGAACTTTGCCCCCCTGCCACACACTAACCAGTCCATGACCACTAGAGAGTCAACTGAGGGAAGGTTTTATATTCTGTCACCCAGGAAAATTTCCTGGCAAGAAGGATCTATCTGCTTACTTTGAGCCGAGATGTGCTAGCCTGCCTGCAGACCAAGTATCATGCATCAATGAGGATTACAGAATTTTTGGTGATTTTTTTCTTTTACCCGTGATGTGACAGTCGCATCAAACAGAAGCCGTACTTTTTGACCAGACAGTTATACTGGTGCATTTATCGCGTTCACGTGCATGATAGTATTAAGGTAGCTATATGATGATCAAAAACTTGGAGTAGGTTGTGTGTACAAAAAAATACCGTTAATGTGTCATCAGATGGGTAAGTGTCAAGAAATACACTCCTCTCAATGGCAGGTGAAACTATTTTTTCTGGTAGTTTTCAAAGTGTTCTTAAAATAATCTGCTAACCATATTTGATGCAGGTAACAGTATTTTTCCTTAACCAGATACTTCACCTGACAATTTCATCATGCTCAGTGGCACTGTCACAACCAATACAATACTCCTATAATTATGTAATTTTGTATGGAAATTTAATTTAGGGGATCCAAGGGAATAACTCCCTGGTTACGATACTGTAGTTATTTATGTTAGATTAGTGACCCAATGGAAGGCTAAGGGGGGCACAGTCCCCTGGTTAGGATACTGCAGGTTAGGTTAGGTTAGTGATGCAGTTCAAAATCTAGACACACTAAATCATATTGTAGGAGGAGGCAGTAGACACCTGCCAAATTGATAATTACTCCCAGTGAGGTCTAAAGCACTGTTCAGGGGGTGCTGTGAACTTATCATTAAACCCAGCTGTGACCTCACTGAACGTTTCCCTTTGTGTCTCACAACACAAGGGGGCAGTCACAGCCTGCCCTCTAAAGACAACTCTATCCCTCCACACAAAACTACAAGCACCTAATAACACACACACCCTTCACTCGAAAATTTCAAAATTATCATGGCGACTCCTACACCAGCCTCAAGGTCCCCATCTGGGGAGGGGACCATAAATGTCCCCAGTTCGGACTGCCTTTGTGTCAATGACCCTAAGTGTCTTGACATTCCCCTCAGCTTTTTCTTCATTAACTTCTGCAACATTCGCAGTCTAAGATCTCATTTTCAATCTGTAGAACACCACATCTCCTCTTCTAAACCTCATCTTCTTTTCCACACTGAAACTCAGGTGTCTGAGGCAACTGACAGTAGCCCCTTTTCTGTTCCCTCCTACTTTCTCTATCCTCATTTTCGATCCAAAGCTGGATGCTGCGTTTATGTGCGCAGTGACAACCTGCTCTCGTGCCCACACTCTTGAATCTTCCGAGTTTTCCACCATCTGGCTACGACTACAGAGTCACTCTCAAACTAAATTTATCTGGGCTGTATACCTCTCTCTCTCTTTTTTTTTTTTTATGTAAGAGGGACACTGGCCAAGGGCAACAAAAAATCCAATAAAAAAAATATGCCCACTGAAATGCCAGCACCATAAAAGGGTCAAAGCAGTGGTCAAAAAAAGATGAATAAGTGTGTTGAAACCTACCTCTTGAAGGAATTCAAGTCATAGGAAGGTGGAAATACAGAAGCAGGCAGGGAGTTCCAGAGTTTACCAGAGAAAGGGATGAATGATTGAGAATACTGGTTAACTCTTGTGTTAGAGAGGTGAACAGAATAGGAGTGAGAGAAAGAAAAAAGTCTTCTGCAGCGAGGACGCGGAAGGAGGGGAGGCATGCAGTTAGCAAGATCAGAAGAGCAGTTAACATGAAAATAGTGGTAGAAGACAGCTAGATATGCAACATTGCGGTGGTGAGAGAGAGGCTGAAGACAGTCAGTTAGAGGAAAGGAGTTGATGAGACGAAAAGCTTTTGATTCCACCCTGTCTAGAAGAGCAGTATGAGTGGAACCCCCCCAGACATGTGAAGCATACTCCATACATGGATGGATAAGGCCCTTGTACAGAGTTAGCAGCTGGGGGTGGGTGGGAAAAGCTGGTGGAGATGTCTCAGAACACCTAACTTCATAGAAGCTGTTTTAGCTAGAGATGAGATGTGAAGTTTCCAGTTCAGATTATAAGTAAAGGACAGACCGAGGATGTTCAGTGTAGAAGAGGGGGACAGTAGAGTGTCATTGAAGAAGAGGGGATAGTTGTCTGGAAGGTTGTATCGAGTTGATAGATGGAGGAATTGAGTTTTTGAGGCATTGAACAATACCAAGTTTGCTCTACCCCAATCAGAAATTTTAGAAAGATCAGAAGTCAAGCGTTCTGTGGCTTCCCTGCGTGAAATGTTTACCTCCTGAAGAGTTGGACGTCTATGAAAAGACGTGGAAAAGTGCAGGGTGGTATCATCAGCGTAGGAGTGGATAGGACAAGAAGTTTGGTTTAGAAGATCATTAATGAATAATAAGAAGAGAGTGGGTGACAGGACAGAACCCTGAGGAACACCACTGTTTTAGGAGAAGAACAGTGACGTCTACCACAGCAGTAATAGAACGGTCAGAAAGGAAACTTGAGATAAAGTTATAGAGAGAAGGATAGAAATTGTAGGAGGGTAGTTCGGAAATCAAAGCTTTGTGCCAGACTATATCAAAAGCTTTTTATATGTCTAAGGCAACAGCAAAAGTTTCACCAAAATCTTTAAAAGAGGATGACCAAGACTCAGTAAGGAATGTCAGAAGATCAGCAGTAGAGCAGCCTTAACGGAATCCATACTGGCGATCAGATAGAAGGTTGTGAAGTGATAGATGTTTAAGAATCTTCCTGTTGAGGATAGATTCAAAAACTTTAGATAGGCAGGAAATTAAAGCAATATGACGGTAGTTTGAGGGATTAGAATGGTCACCCTTTTTAGGAACAGGTTGAACGTAGGCAAACCTCCAGCAAGAAGGAAAGGTAGATGTTGACAGACAGAGCTTAAAGAGTTTGACTAGGCAAGGTGCAAGCATGGAGGCACAGTTTCGGAGAACAATAGGAGGGACCCCATCAGGTCCATAAGCCTTCCGAGGGTTTAGGCCAGCGAGGACATAGAAGACATCATTGCGAAGAATTTTAATAGGTGGCATGAAGTAGTCATAGGGTGGAGGAGAGGGAGGAACAAGCCCAGAATCGTCCAAGGTAGAGTTTTTAGCAAAGGTCTGAGCGAAGAGTTCAGCTTTAGAAATAGATGTGATAGCAGTGGTGCCATCTGGTTGAAGTAGAGGAGGGAAAGAAGAAGAAGCAAAGTTATTGGAGATATTTTTGGCTAGATGCCAGAAATCACGAAGGGAGTTAGATCTTGAAAGGTTTTGACATTTTCTGTTAATGAAGGAGTTTTTGGCTAGTTGGAGAACAGACTTGTTATGGTTCCGGGCAGAAATATAAAGTGCATGAGATTCTGGTGAAGGAAGGCTTAAGTACCTTTTGCGGGCCACCTCTCTATCATGTATAGCACGAGAACAAGCTGTGTTAAACCAAGGTTTAGAAGGTTTAGGACGAGAAAAAGAGTGAGGAATGTACGCCTCCATGCCAGACACTATCACCTCTGTTATGCGCTCAGCACACAAAGACGGGTCTCTGACACGGAAGCAGTAGTCATTCCAAGGAAAATCAGCAAAATACCTCCTCAGGTCCCCCCAACTAGCAGAGGCAAAACGTCAAAGGCACCTTCGCTTAGGGGGATCCTGAGGAGGGATTGGAGCGATAGGACAAGATAAAGATATGAGATTGTGATCAGAGGAGCCCAACGGAGAAGAAAGGGTGACAGCATAAGCAGAAGGATTAGAGTTCAAGAAAAGGTCAAGAATGTTGGGTATATCTTCAAGATACAGGAATACGAGTAGGGTGTTGCACCAATTGCTCTAGGTCATGGAGGATAGCAAAGTTGTAGGCTAGTTCACCAGGATGGTCAGTGAAGGGAGAGAAAAGCCAAAGCTGGTGGTGAACATTGAAATCTCCAAGTATGGAGATCTCTGCAAAAGGGAAGAGAGTCAGAATGTGCCCCACTTTGGAAGTTAAGTTGTCAAAGAATTTCATAAAGTTTCAGCCCTACATTTGTCATAGCTGGTTTCTAGGTTGTCATGCAGAAGGTCTAAGTACCACTCACTGTTCATAGTAACACCTTTTTCTAAAATCATGAGGTTGCCCACTCCATAATTGGAGAAACAACCCCACACCATGAGAGAGTCTAGGTGTCTTGCTCTCTTCACAGTGTACTGAGGATCATGGCGGTCAGAATTCCTGGGCTGCCTTACTTTTGCAAAATTACTTCCTGTCACTGTAAAGACACTTTCATCTGATCACGATATGCGTCAAATTCTTTCTAGAGATCAATTTTTGTGTTCTTTAGCAAAAGTGAGTTGCTTCACTTCATGACAGGGAGTAAAAAGTGGCTTTACAGCAGCAGATCACGACACTAATCTAAGATCACATAGTAAGTAGTGCTGCATACTCCTGAAGGACACATCACCCAATAAGGCAGGATGGTTTATTTTAATTTCACATGCTGTACTTGTTGGTGTGATGTTCAGTTGCCTTCTTACAAGGTGCAAAGTCTTGTGGGAGACCATTTCCACAGTCTTACACTCTTGAGTAAATGTGTGGGTGGTGCTCTGTTCACACCTTCCTGACACCGTTTCAGCCATTGTTCCACTGTCCTTTTTGCCACTCCTGTCTCATCCATAGCTTTTTTTTTTTTTTCACCGAACCTAGTCTTATACAAGGACTAGGTACGGTTTACAGTCGCCCATGATTGTTTTTGCACCGAATCCAGCCTTATACAAGAACTAGATATGGTTTATAGTCACCTGGGATATAATTCGCCTCGGTGTCATGGAACTATAAACGACTGCACAGCTTGACAGTATGCGTGTCAGTATTGGCAGTGCAAGTGAAACAGTGATGCTCCTTCATTGCATGCAAGGAGAGCACTAACTGATACTAATGTGCTCTACATACCCCCTCCCACTGTGCTGCCAAGTGACAGATCTAGTTGCTATGTTAGGATTTTTTTTTTTAACTGATATTCCAGCAGTGCAGGAGAACAGGTGAAAGGTTTTAAAGTTGGTGGTCACCACATTTTAAGTTGGCAGCCACCACATCAATGACACTCAGCCAAGACCTCCACAACATTTGATGGCCACTGTATATATATATATATATATATATATATATATATATATATATATATATATATATATATATATATATATATATATATATATATATATATATATATATATATATATATACCTAAACCTAACCTAAACAAGCCCTATACCAACCTAAAACAAGCCACTTGTATGGCTTGATGCAATAGTCAAAATTGTCAGGTGTATATCTGATATCCCCTGGGATACTAATTTACTTATGCCTCCAAATGCAGCCTCACACCACTTGCTCTCTTGTACATCCTACTATCTCAAGTACCAGGCCACCTTCACTGACCAAACAATGGCACACAAAGACAGAATCACTGGGTTTCATCTTGTGACCAGGATTGGATGGGGAGGGGGTGGCGACTGAGTGCTGGGAAGCATGCTCCACACTCTCTCACTGTTACCACAAGGGCACTCTACATAATAAAGTATATATAATACATATTATATATATATATATATATATATATATATATATATATATATATATATATATATATATATATATATATATATATATATATATATATATATATATATATATATATATATATATATATATATATATATATATATATATATATATATATATATATAATGTTGTGCACAACCCTTCCAGTCATCAGGTGCCTTCAGGTACACACTTACCACTGCAACACAGCACACACAACAGGAATCCACCACTGTTTTTATGGTCAGATTGGTTTGGCTAGTGGGGGGAGGCACACACACACACACACACTACCTGTCTGGACTCAACAGATTACTGAGAGGATGGGGAGAAGGGCAACAAAGCAGTCTCACTTGCACTCCTGTCTTAATTGTGTAATGTACAGCGAGATAATGCAATGAAGAAAGTAAGAATGATGAAAGAGAAAAGACAGTAAACAAGGAGAGAGAGAGAGAGAGAGAGAGAGAGAGAGAGAGAGAGAGAGCTGGGTCTAGACACCAGCTGTACGATGTGGAGTGGCTGCTCACTGCCATTAACTTACCATAAGGATTTCCATGCACAGACACTCTCCTTCCATGATTAATTTACTTTATTTCCCTTTGTTTGGTCAGTTTGAGTCTCACATATTGTACAGCAGAAGAGTTGCCCTTGACAAAAAAAAAAATGATCAGTATTCATCTAACCCCCCTTTGTTTGCTCAGAAGAATTTAAAAAATTGAAGTGTTTTATTCAAATAGAGACTGCACGAGAAGTGGCTGTGGGTGTGTGTGTTGCATCTCCCCTTCATTTATAACAGCTGCCCGTGAAGGCGGTTGGGGCACTTTCCCATGGCAATTGCAACCTTGTTGTTAGAAGGAGCAGACATACTGAGATCTCTAAATCTAAATGCTAAATCTAAATGCTCTAGCATTTAGTGAGGAATGTACACCTCCATGCCAGACACTATCACCTCTGTTATGGGCTCAGCACACAAAGATGGGTCTCTGATATGGAAGCAGTAGTCATTCCAAGGAAAATCAGCAAAATACCTCCTCAGGTCCCCCCAACTAGCAGAGGCAAAACGTCAAAGGCACCTTCGCTTAGGGGGATCCTGAGGAGGGATTGGAGCGATAGGACAAGATAAAGATATGAGATTGTGATCGGAGGAGCCCAACAGAGAAGAAAGGGTGACAGCATAAGCAGAAGGATTAGAGGTCAGGAAAAGGTCAAGAATGTTGGGCGTATCTCCAAGACGGTCAGGAATACGAGTAGGGTGTTGCACCAATTGCTCTAGGTCATGGAGGATAGCAAAGTTGTAGGCTAGTTCACCAGGATGGTCAGTGAAGGGAGAGGAAAGCCAAAGCTGGTGGTGAACATTGAAGTCTCCAAGAATGGAGATCTCTGCAAAAGGGAAGAGGGTCAGAATGTGCTCCACTTTGGAAGTTAAGTAGTCAAAGAATTTCTTACAGTCAGAGGAGTTAGGAGAGAGGTATACAGCACAGATAAATTTAGTATGAGAATGACTCTGTAGTCGTAGCCAGATGGTGGAAAACTCGGAAGATTCAAGAGCGTGGGCACGAGAGCAGGTTAAGTCATTGCGCACATAAACGCAGCATCCAGCTTTGGATCGAAAATGAGGATAGAGAAAGTAGGAGGGAACAGAAAAGGGGCTACTGTCAGTTGCCTCAGACACCTGAGTTTCAGTGAGGAAAAGAAGATGAGGTTTAGAAGAGGAGAGGTGGTGTTCTACAGATTGAAAATTAGATCTTAGACCGCGAATGTTGCAGAAGTTAATGAAGAAAAAGTTGAGGGGGGTGTCAAGACACTTAGGGTCGTCGACGGAAAGGCAGTCCGACCTGGGGACATTTATGGTCCCCTCCCCAGATGGGGACTCCGAGGCTGGTGTAGGAGTCGCCATGATTTTAAATTTTTTTGAGTGAAGGGTGTGTGTGTTATTAGGTGCTTGTAGTTTTGTGTGGAGGAAGAGAGTTGTCTTTAGAGGGCAGGCTGTGACTACCCCCTTGTGTTGTGAGACACAAAGGGAAACGTTCAGTGAGGTCACAGCTGGGTTTAATGATAAGTTCACAGCACCCCCTGAACAGTGCTTTAGACCTCACTGGGAGTAATTATCGTTTCGGCAGGTGTCTACTGCCTCCTCCAGGGAGATACATATTATTCTGATCCCTACTTCGTCCAAATTGAATTGATAAGTCACATTATGTAGAGAGCCGCTTACTAGGTATTAATAACTAAACAAATTATCTTAAGTTTAAGAACTTTCCTACTGAGTACATAGAAAATACAAAAAAAGAAATTCACCGAAATAAAACATGACACGTACATTTAAATGCAAAAAATTACCAGAGCTTAGAGAATATAAGTAAAATACATTAACAGTATTTACCTTAAACAGATGTCTGCCCTATCTTTTAAGAGTAATTTTTATAAAATTTCAGAACTGCATATACATAGTCACAAACTTCCTCCAGATGAGTGTTATCAGTAAACATTGCTTGTAGGGTGTCATATGTGATGTGTGGGTGGTCATTCCTGTGTTGTGCACTGAGTGGACAGTGTAACAATGCATGTTCCTCTGTTTGTATGTGTGTGCCATCACAGGGACACACACGCTGGTCACGCGGGGTTCGACTCCACCGCCCCACTTCAATTCGGAGACTGTGTGACATGAGACGTAGTCTGGTGAAGGCCTCACGTTTGTAATCTGGTACATATTGTGTGGTGCTGTAGATCGGGTGAACCGTTAATGACGGATTCATATATGTTATATAAGTTGTTAGCTTTGTGGCGCCTGGAGCTTTTTCTCTTACAGTTTGCTTAACATGATCGAGTTCATCAGGGTTCCTGTTTCTTGATCTTACTTGTTCCAAAAACCGATAACCTGGAGTGTTTTCTTCCCTACATAAG